>NC_089793.1:20250323-20265323 GCF_040412425.1 Macrobrachium rosenbergii | reverse complement strand
AACTAACACACGAACAACACATTCACAATCAACAAAAGCGTCTATATTTGTTCACCGAGTCAACCTGATTCATGACGTCATGGGCGAGGGAGGAAGTATTGGCGTTTTACTGACGTCATCCATGACGTCACATATGGTTGTCGACAGCATGGACGCTTGTATCGACTTACGGCAAAAGGCTTAAAGAGCGATGTCTGCTAACCAAGCACTGGAATGTTGGACTTGTTCTTCTTCTTCTTCTTTTTGAGAGAGAGAGAGAGAGAGAGAGAGAGAGAGAGAGAGAGAGAGAGAGAGAGATGGTGCAGGTGGATATTCGTCTTCCCTGATCTCCTTTACGAAAAACATTGCAACTTTGATGAACACTCAGGTTGGAAAACATGGCCAAGATGGGGGAATTATTAAGACCTTTATAATTGTCACGAACAGAAACCTACCTCCTGTCCATGGAATAACAAAATACAAGAGGGGAAATTCGGAGAGAGAGAGAGAGAGAGAGAGAGAGAGAGAGAGAGAGAGAGAGAGAGAGAGAGAGAGAGACTTGTTGCATTCACGTGAACTGTCTACTTGAGTGTATCAGTTTTCACTTTCGCTTCTAGAGTAAATGTAGGAAGCAAAAAGGGACAGACAGCTAAAAAGGATATACCACACACACGCACACACACACTGCACAGACCCATTTCACCTTGTAATCAGGACAGGCATTTGCCCAGAAAAACCAAACGACTGTCGATTTTATGACATCCTTATCAAACTCGGGGTATCCAAATGTTCCTTAAGAAAACATCTTTCCATGAATCTAGCTCAAATTCTTTCTCTCGCTCAGAATACTGCAACAAGTGACTGTCGGCCAGCGCTTGGAATTGCGTGCAACGTGCAGGATTGAAGGGGACAGCGGCAGAACATCAACACATGTTATGCAATTTTGATAGGGTCCGTATTCACGCAGCAGGTCACTAGGATAGAGCGTGTGACCCTCCCTGCGCTTTCGTTTCGAGACGAACTGGAGTTTTAGACAGTTTTATTTCTTAGAAAACACTCGGGAACTGTAAGTAACAAAAATTAAGAAAAATGGTTTTCGGATGGAGCATCGTTCATTTTATTGGCTGACTGTAGCAAGCATCATGACCGACATTAATGCAAGGTGTTCCGTTCATTTCTCTGCATTTGAAAGCACTCCTTACTCATCACCTCAGATTTGACAAACGCTCTGACTGAATCGTAAACTTGACCGAACAGTAGAAGACCAAACGATATATATACCATATACTTTAGAAATAAAAAGAAACTTGTCAAATCTTCTGGGAGACGTTACGAGGTTGACATAACGAGTAACCAAAACCCCTCCTTCCTTCCTTCCTTCCAACAGATACGAACGAACTCGTGACGCTTCTAAAGATAAGGCGAGGTCAGCTTTAAGTACCGGCCACCCCCTCCGGCGAATCACCAACCCATGGACCCCGACCCTGTGCCCCAACGGAACAGGCCTCCCACTCCCCACCAGCTCAGCTTACCTTACCTACTCTTATTGTCAAACCTCCTACTCTAAGATCACCAATTCCATATGCCTGGTGGACATAATACTGGACAGAGGCCTAACAACGAACAAGTACTCTTGACCCTTCTTCAAGTATAGAAGTTAAATGGCGATTTCTTTCTTCTTCAAATCTTGGTAACCAAATGTTGGGCCAGTTGAAAACAGAGTGAATTACCAATCGAACACGACTATCACGAATGTTGATGAATTCAGGACTGAACGTGAACATTTATGAGTCGAAAAGACTTCAGCATGAAATAGTATTGCAACTGGTGGTGGCTTTGAAAAATGTCCATTTTTTCTTTGGGGGAAAAGTAGAGTTCATGACAGACAGACAGACGAATATAAACTATTCAGACTTATTTCGTATTGAGACATTTATCATTTGTGTGTTCCTCTGTCAACGACCAGTACAGATGACCACCTGAATCTCTCGAAGGGCACCACGGCAGGGATTTTTGGACTTCGTTTTCGTCTCGAGTCATTGGCTAAAATATTCGAAATCACGACGGGATCGCCTCAAAGCTTCACACATTTGGGAAATTATCATATCGCTTCAATTCGCCCGAAAGCGTCTTCACTTGTTCATTTTGAGTCTGTAACAGAGGCTGTTTTCCTTGGTTACGAAATCATTTCCCAACTCTTACATACAGTTTATCCACTTCGAGAGGAAAATTGATCGAGGTATTCACTTCTCACGCAAATTCTTTTGCAGACTGTCACACTGGTCTTTCGGAACATCAGAATAGCTAGGAAAACGAGAAATCGCAACATAGATAAAGATTCCGTTGTGCCTTCTGTGAAAATGAACAGCGACAACTAAACACTGATAAGATAAGGGTGACAACAGCAAAACATCCGCCAAGCCGGATTGCACTGAGATAGAAAAATAAAGGAAGAAGTGTGACACATCCTGAGTCACATTCCTTCGAGCTTTGGGCACAGAACTTGAGAAGAAACCCCTGACAGGCAGACATTTAGCTTTTCGTTTCATTTGGTATCTTTTAATAAACTTGTTATTAATTTTGACAGAATTAACATTCACTTATTTCTTTAAGAGTGCAACCTCGAAGAGCAAAGTTTTCTGCGGGCAAGAACTGTTTTTGAGAAGCCAAGACGCCTGTCTGTCAAAAGAGGGGTTTGTTCAGAAGCCTGTGCCCGAGGGGAAGGAACCAAATTGCTGGCGGTCAAGCACACGGGAAGGAGCTGGGTCGGTCGCTTGCGATCCCTGTCACATGGCGTCTCACCTGAGCTGTGGCCTAAGTTGAAAGGTGTGTCTGGAGAAGCTGGTGAGAATTTGAACGGTGCTAGAGACGGAGCTGGAGGTGAAGGTGTCGTGGTCACAGGTGGAGATGGAAAAGTCACGTGACTTGTGGTCAAGTGGGGGAGGGCCAGGTCACCCAGTCCGGCGGTGGACACCCCCGCGTCGGTGATCTGATCCAGGTCCAGGTAGGTCTCGTACCAAAGGTCCCTCATCTAGAGAACTAGAGGGGACACTATATAGATGAGGAGTTCTAGTATAATGCCTTAACACAACCTCAAGCCACGACTGACACACACCCACAACCGATGTCGACCGTCTTCACAACAAGATAACTGCTCTCAACATCTGGTCCCAAGTATATATTGTTGACGTAAGGGACACGTCATTATACGTCACACATCGTCACTACCACATAGGCCAATAGCGGCGCACTAGCCCTCACCGGATTGGCTGCTATATATGACGGAATCAATGCGTCACATCGATTGCTGACGTCATGGTGTGAGGGTGGAAGCGCATGCGCTTAAGGACAACAGGAAAGCTCGAAGCAAGTGCAAGATAATGTATGAAAAATCATTGTCATTAAACGGCGATAGAGCAAATAGAGGTGTCCAAGAACTATGAGGAACCATCTCAAACAAAAAGAAGAAGTGGATTAAGCACCCAAATAACTCTTACCGACGAAAAGAGGACAGAAATCTCTATATCGAGGTTGGATGATGAGGGTGCGGGTGTGTCGCCAGTCTCCTGGCAATGTTGGGGTAACGCGACGATATGAGCGAAAAAGCTATTGCTTTTTCTCAAAGTTTCGACCACTCCGGTCTTGGGAAGAGCCCCATCTAATCGCCAGTGAAATCTCTACAACATACTTTAAGCATGTGGGCGTCTACGATATCCTTTTTATACCTACCTGACAGAACTTTAAAGATGGCAAATTATATGGGATTCATTTGCTCGGATACGGAGGCTAATCATTGCTTTAACACTGAAGTATTTAGAAACGTGAAAGCAAGCAGCAGTGTTAATATCCGATGAGAGAGAGAGAGAGAGAGAGAGAGAGAGAGAGAGAGAGAGAGAGAGAGATAATCGTATAAGACAGAAACAAGTAGGTGAACAAATGAATAAAGAAACTCTAGAGGATACGAACTAATTCCAATGGAAAAATAAGAAAGAAATAGCACACGACTACAGACAAAAAGCAAAAAATAACTGTGAATAGAAATTTCTTTATCGTAAAAGAAAAGACGAGGTAATGATGGTGTTTTATTCTATGCAGATTTCTTCATCTTCATTGCATATCGATTTCCCCTTTTTATCCTGGCCAGCCTCATCGCCAACAGTCACCCGTCTTCCCCCATCCACACCCATCCCCCAATTGCCACCCAATCCTCACCCACCCTTTGGCAACCCACACAACTGCAGTATCCACATAGCTACAAAAGCATTGCGTAAGGGCCTTTGTATGCAAGAGCTTGGATTATCACCTACGCTCGTGCAAAGATACGCAAATCTCTCTCTCTCTCTCTCTCTCTCTCTCTCTCTCTGGACCACTTACGGGAGCGAACGCACGAACTTACATAATCAGGCGCCACACAAGCACACGCACGCACACAACCATAAATTAGCATACACTGCAAACCGGTTCGTTCCGGAATTGTTTCTGTCAGTCGGTTATGACTGAAGGTTTTTCTGTGCTTCACGCCTCCTCTCTTTTTTTGTGGCGTTTTTCCCCCGTGTCATCTCGAGGAAAAGAAAGAAGGAAAGAGAGAAAGAATAAGATTAAAAAAAAGGGGGGACAAAGTTTGCGTGGGAAGTGACAACGCGACTTGCAGGCGTTCATTCATAAACTGGAACGGAATAGTCAGTCGCATTTGAGTCCTTTGCCCTTAGGAGCATTCGAGATCTTTTTATCCTCTGCACATCTCCGCCGCCGTCGTCTTCATACATCTTCTTATCTCTTCCTCGGATCTCGACGCCGGAAGGTTTAACCAAATCAATGACACGCGGTTAAAAGTTAAAAGTTAGGTCTAAAAGGGATTGCTTCCTCTTCTTTATTGATTGACGCATGAACGGCGAGGCTTTCGGTAACGAAAATTAAATGAAATAAAGAAAATAACTCGTGTTGGGGAGGAGGCTATTTTGACGTTATTCGATCGCACAATTGTAATAAAAATACTGCCATAAACATTTACTCTAGTTTGAAGAGGGACTGGGACTGGCAGTTGGTGCATGCAGAAAAACATCATCAATCAATAATATAATAATAATAATGATGACTGCTGATGAAAAGTTCCACATCAGTGATAAAACTTATTTTAAAGAATGTTGAAAATTACTGAACAGATGTTATCAACAAGGTACAGGTCACAGCAGAGGAATATTAAAGTATTTGTATCGCTCATTCTTCATGGAAAATGGTATAAGTTACTGAAAAAGAAGATACGATGCAGTAGAATACAGAGGAGAGAGAGAGAGAGAGAGAGAGAGAGAGAGAGAGAGAGAGGGGAGAGAGAGAGAGAGCGAGGGGGATCATATAAATATTTCTATCTTCATTTCCGCTTGAAGAACGCCGCACGCCGGAGTCACCCTTTCTTCTTCTTCTTCTTCTTCGTCTTCTTCTTCTTCTTCTTCTTCTTCTATCCTGAAGAGTCTGTCGTTCGCCTCAGACAGCTGACCGGACGCCTCGGCCGTAGCGGGACGCGATGGGGATTTTACCGAGTTCCCGACGAGTTCCCCAGATTTCGACACCCCGGTCCTTATCCGCTTGTCAGTTTAATGGCCAGCGGCGTGATTCATCGTGGAAAGTGTCCGAAATGGGGCAGGATTTTGGAAATACTGCGAAAGCGTGAAACCCCACAGGTCTTTATTGTTAGAGCTGTAGATGTACTCAACGCGCGCATCCGCGTGCAGTAAAACTTTTGGGACTCAATTTCTTGTGTATGGCTTTTTTTATATGTTAAAATGTAGTTGAAATTGTGAATGATAATATTTCGAAATTATGAATAATAATAATAATAATAATAATAATAATAATAATAATAATAATAATAATAATTTTATGGACGTAGTGGCTAATGTAGACATGTTACTGCAGTGGAGCTTCTTCCACGATTCAGCCATTAAAGCATATATGTGGCAGTGACCGTTATTTACCTATTTACTTATTTTATCTGCTTATTTATTTATTTATTGGTGCCAGCTCCTGTTAGATGAAACTACTTAATGTTGAAAAGAAAGTAAGAGTGAAGCATCTCCTATAGGCGTACCAAATTTCATATTATTCTGAGACTTATGATGCTGTGGTCAGCATTTATCGTTCGGAGTAACAGTTGTCTTGTGCGATTAAATATCCAGGATAGAAGTAAGTGAAATACAAAACAGCATCGAAAACAAAGTATGGAAGCTCTTCGTTGGGAGAGTCGGTAGAGCTGTGGAGTAGCACTCGCTAGGCCCGAGTTCGAGTCTCTGGCAGGTCAATGAAGAATTGGAGAAATTTATTCTGGTGATAGAAATTCATTTCGCTACAATGTGGTTCGGATTCCACAGTGTTGCTGGTGGTCACAAGCTGGGGCAACCAGTTGGTTCTTTAGCCACGTAAAATAAGTCCCTAATCCTTCGCCAGCCCTAGGAGAGCTGTTAATCAGCTCAGTGGTCTGGTAAAACTAACGTAAACTTAACTTAACTTGAAAATGGAATGTTGGTATCCGAATGGTTTGTGATCACAGAGTTGGAAGACCGTGGGAGTCAAGGGTACGGAAGCAGGGAGAGAGTTCCCAAACTTTGTAACAGAGAGAAAGAAATAGTCCCCGATTGTTTTTCATTCAGTTACTTTATTCATTCATCTGTGTCAGGTCGAAGTCTCATTGAGGAACAGAGAGTCCTCACCTTGCAGCTTATTGCCATTTAACACTTGCCCACACTTATGGGTCGCCTTTGATCAAAGATCCGTGTTGGTATAAGGCCTTTCACCCAATGAATACATAAAGGAATATTTCTTCGGGTGAATCCAATACGATGTTAACAGTCTCTTGAGGAATTCCCAGCATCAATTTCAAATGCCTTTCCAAAGCCTTCATACAGCCTTCGAAGCTTCAATAGACTTTCTTATCATTACATTGCTTATCTGTTAACGATCCGGTGCAGGGTACATTCTGTTCAGAATGACTCTGGTGAATCATCAAGGCGACTGGTGATCATGTTTTGCCACGCTGATTTCCGTACTTTGAGGTAAAATTTACTTGTTATCGTAACGAATGTTTCCTATTCCCTCTGAATGCAAGATCAAGTTTCGGTTCTCTCGAGTCTAGATATTTATAACCAAATTATATATTTCCACTGAAGTATGCAGCGCATAAGCAACTGGTATTTTCTCTATTAACTATCACGATGGTTTAAAACCGACTGACTTACAATCCATCGGTCAGTCTGTAGCAGTGCCATCCATCCAACCATCCGTCTAACTCTCGTGTCTCGGGTGCTTTGTTTACCTCAGCTCCATTAGCGTCTGGTATCAAGATCTTGCTCCTCTTCTGAGAAATGTCCTTGCTCTTTATTTATTTATTTAATTTGTTTTTGCTTCTTCGCAGCGCCACTTAATAATGTGTGACCTTTCTTTTCTACGTACACGCTTCTGCACTTCAGCGTCAGGGTAGGAACGTAGCAGTAAGAACGTAGGTCCAACCTACCATCATCACTTGCGCGTTGTTTCTGTGCGTTCGCCTTTCGAAGAGATGATGATGTATAAATCGCGCGTCGTGGTTGGTTATAACTTTAGGAACCGTGTTTCAACGTGCTACAAGTTTTTCTGTACGTTTATGATTTATTCACATTTTCAAATTAAAACAGAGCCGCCCCTGTTGGTTGGACAAAGCACAAAATTAAAATTACTCTGGCCATATGTGAATTCAAGGTCCAGAGTATCTCTTTCTTAGACCATGGTCCAGAGGATGCCTTTTCTTGAGTCCTCATTACTCGTAATATTACTTCACAACGGAGGGCAACACTTCAAGACCCTCTTCTTCAAGGCCAACAGACTAATAATGAAAATAATGACAAAAATGATAATAAGGATATTTGTGGACCGTGAAATAATAAAAGATACCAGGATATAAAAATTTCATCAGCAAAGCTGACAAACTAAAGACCAAGGTATATAAATAATTAGGCAGACCACTTATTAAAATCATATTTGATAAAAAATAACATTCTTTGATTGATCAAAGAGACGTGGTAGAAATTGTCTATCGCACCAGATCACCCTTTCCCTGGTGGGCTAAACCTTGACTTGATTTTTTTCGGCTGTAGCTCTGTAGTCCCTGGTTATATCCACCATAACAAAAGAAAACGGCTAATGTTTTTTATTTTTTTTTTTATTTTTTTGCGTTTATGAAAGATATAACGGTGTGAACCCAATATTGGACTCATTAATGTATATAAATTTTGGGCAATATGACCACTTCTGGAAATAGCGTTAACCATTGTTTTAATTTAAATGGGACGAATGACCATTTTTTATTTTTTTTAGAATGCATCTCACAGGGAAGTAGGTCTCAAACTAAAGGATATATTGAAACCTCAGTAAAGGAGAATCTGTCAAGAGATTTTAAGGTTATAGACGACGGAGAACACGAGGAACCACGAGAACCTTCGAGACCGTAGGCACTGAAGTGTTGTCGATAACCTAATGTTAGGTTATTGGCAACACTTCACGCTTCACTAAGTAGTTGCTATCAACTGTGGCGCACACACAGTACCTCTGGGTACCTTTACCTATTTTTCTCCACTTTCCCAGCCAACTCATGCTCTCTCTCTCTCTCTCTCTCTTCTCTCTCTCTCTCTCTCTCTCTCTCTCTCTCTCTCTCTCTCTCTCTCTCTCTCTGTCACAAGAGCAGAAAGGGAGATAAAAAGAAGTAGATAGATGTTAACCGATTTCTTTCCTCCGGCAAGGGGAAACAAAGATCTTAAAGTAAGATGGACCACAAGCCTGAGGAAACGGAACAATATTCTTACCTTTTCTTTCCGGCGAAGAACAGGGTGTTTATGTTGCATTTGCATGTCTTAATATACGTAGCAAATGCAAATGCAACTGGAATTTAGCTGTGTCATATGCCATACACATACAGTTGTTCTTATGAGCTGAAGAATCTCATTTTAATGCACGAGGAACCGAGATGAGTAAAAGAGGAAGAAGAAAGTAAGCTTCGACTTGCCTTTGCCTCTAGGGAAAGGGTTCTCACTGACTTCATTTTTCTTACGGAAAATCTGGGGCACTTTCCTCCCTCCTGGTTTCCTTAGCGTGAGAGAAACATGAACGATGTACGGTTTGAACACGAACAGTTTACATCCCCTCCTCCGAAAATCAGTGATGACTGTTAAAACAAGTATATAAAACGTATAATGCTGTATGAAAATCTCAGCCACAGCCCATGAAACTCTCAGCTGCTGCCCATGAAGCTTTCACCCAAGGCCCGGTGGTTGCCTGTGTTGTTGGCACCTATAGCGGTGCCTGACGCACGAGCATGGCTAACTTTAACCTTAAATAAAATAAAAAAAGCTACTGAGGTTAGAGGGCTCCTTTGGTATGTTTGATGATTGGAGTGTGGATGATCAACATACCAATTTGCAGCCCTGTAGCCTCAGTAGTTTTTAAGACCTGAGGGCGGACAGAAAAAGTGCGGACGGACAGACAATTAGCCATCTCAGTAGTTTTCTTTTACAGAAAACTAAAAAAGGAAGCTTAAGTAGTATCTGTAAAAGTGACATACTATCTAGCAGTTGACCCAGGTGAGAGAGAAAGTGAGCTTGAGATAATCCCAAAAGTTGGGCCCCGATACCGGATCTGGATGAGGGACTTTCTGAGGGTGGAGTGCTCCACCTTTGCGGAGATTTGCGGTCACCAGACTGTATTATTATTATTTATTATTATTATTATTATTATTATTATTACAAGCTTGCTGGCTCACGCTACGCACGCTGGAACCTGGCGCTGCTGTCTTCCCTACCCTCCCGATCCCCTACCTACCCCGCCCCCATCCAGGCCGAACAAACAGGTTTGCAGGATGTCTCCCATACCCTCCTGTTCCCCTACCTACCCCGCCCCCACCCAGGCCGGACAAACCGGTTTGCAGTGTGTGGGTGGCTGTGTCATGTCTCCCCTACTGTCACCCGGGAGTGGGACAAACAAAATCCAGTCGGATTTTATTATAGAGTATTGTTATCATTAATAAGTCCAAAAGTGCTCTGAAATGTAAATGAGAAAATTTTAGTTTTAGTTTTTTGCTTTCCAGTGATAGAACCCTACTTTTACACTAATTATGGTGCAAAATTACGAAGTCCATCATGCATTTTATTTTATCCCACTTTGGCTGTTTTTCATTAAGTTTACATCAGTTTGCCTCTACGGTAATATCGCTGAAAAACTGGTACATTTTGGAAATGAATAAAAAAGGAAGCCTTTCTGTGCAGTGAAAGATAAAATTAAGAGGCAAAATGAAATGATCCATTTGGCAGTTAAGAGGCAAAATAAAATGATCCACTCGGCAAGTTAATAGGATTGTCAGTTAAACTTGATAAACAAAAGGGATCCCAAAAGATCTGAAAAGGAGCCATTTAACCAAATCATTAACACACCCCCACCTAGGTGGGTTAACGATTCGGGTAAAGGACTCCATTCTTGAATGGAATGTATCTGTGAACAAATGAAATTGTGTGTGTGTGATCTTGTATGCCAGGTTGGGGATTGTTTGATTACGAATTAACTAGCACTGCACTACCGCTGAGTTGGGGACCAGGTAAGAACCTCGTACCTGTTTACTTTTCTCTCGCGACGTATCCATAGGTCCGTAAGCGTGCCTTGGCGTCAGGTGCAAGAAGGGAAGGAAGGTGTGAATGTATGACCAGGAAGAGGCGGGGTGAGGGTGAAAAGTCTATAGAATCAAAAGAGAGAGAGAGAGAGAGAGAGAGAGAGAGAGAGAGAGAGATTCAAACACGTTCAGAACATGCAACACGAAAGAGGCAACATCAAACTCACCTATTACTTCCAGTAGCGCATTTCCACCGCAATTTATTCATCCTCTTTAGTAT
The DNA here is from genome assembly GCF_040412425.1 of Macrobrachium rosenbergii. NCBI lineage: Eukaryota > Metazoa > Arthropoda > Malacostraca > Decapoda > Palaemonidae > Macrobrachium > Macrobrachium rosenbergii. Next base: position 20,254,443 of record NC_089793.1, on the reverse strand, counting down.
CCCAGAGTAACTGCCCTCCATCTCCCCCTCCCCTCCCCTCCCCTCCCCGTCTCACCTCCCACTCCTCCCTCAATAGTACCTCCTTCCCCCAAAACAGTACCGAGCTTCCCTTCTCTCTCCTCCGCCTCTCCTTTCCCTCCACTTCCCCCTCCAAACCCCTCTCCCCCTTCCTGAGCCAACCGCCCAATGCCCCCACCCCCTTTTTTTTCTTTTCTTTTCACGTCCTCCTCAAACATCGCCTTTAACAATCCGTTAGGGCTTCATTTCTCTCTTTTATCTCTGCCTCCTCACTACCCTCTAACTACTGTCTGTCTGCCTGCCTGTATTTTACGCTCATATATATATATATATATATATATATATATATATATATATATATATATATATATATATATATATATATATATATATATATATATATATCTCTCTCTCTCTCTCTCTCTCTCTCTCTCTCTCTCTCTCTCTCTCTCTCTCTCTCTCTCTCTCTCTCTATATATATATATATATATATATATATATATATATATATATATATATATATATATATATATATATATATATATATATATATATATTTATGTACACACAAACACATATATATATCAAGCGACAAATATCACTACCATAGAATTAAGCATACTTTGGGAATAAGATAGACCAACGGGAAATTATAATTAATAAGTGCTTCTTCACAAGCAAGAACTTACCAAATGGCCAAATCGATTATCTATCAGTATATCGAACCAAAGGCCCAGGTTCGAATCCTGGCAGGGCCAGATGCACTTATTAGGTATAACTCCCCTCCAGTGTAAGTTATTCTTAAGGTATAGTGAATTCGATAGTAGGCGACACTTCTTGTGGCTTAATGTTTATGATTGTGTATAGTGTAAAATAATTTAATTCACTTTACCTTAGGAAAATTTCTGCCCAAAGAGATTTATGTATGGTAAGTGCACCTACCCTCATTAGGATTCGAACTCATACCTTTTTTGGGTGTAAACTGTGCTGAGAGTGACTTTATACTCAGCTTATAAGATAATTAGGCTAACAAGTCACTCACCCATGTTCAAGCCTTAACGATAACTGAGTTATCAAGTCACTGTCTCACCCTTGTTTCAACCCAAAAAGCAATAGATTCGAATCCGACTTGATAGCTGAGTGGATGAAGTCATTGTCACCCTAGTTACAACCCAAAATTGCATAACACTGAATCCCGGTCAGGTCCCAAGGTATGGTGACAGCGGTGTTAATAGGGTATTTGTGGCTTAATATTTGAAAGTATTAAACTGTCATATGTATAGACTACTACATCTTAAAGATGGGCAAACTAAACGCTTTGAATAAGCCTATGGTCTGAAAGTAAAAGCAAAGTATGTAATGCATTCATCTTTACAAAATCTGTTCATAAAAGCAACTGTTAATCGTCTAGGCATGTCAGTCTCAGGAGTTAAGAAATTAAAGAACTGAATGAATTTTTCATTATAAGAATAATATATATATATATATATATATATATATATATATATATATATATATATATGTGTGTGTGTATATGTGTGTGTGTGTGTGTGTGTGTGTGTGTGTGTGTGAAGTGTAAGTGCTATCCCAAGAGCTTGGGCAGCTCTGTGTCCTAAGGGAAGAATGCTGAAAGTGAAAGTAGAAAGTTATTCAAAATGTTTTGTATACCGTCATCACGTAAAATGAATCTCGTAAGTCAGAAATAGTTTAAGATTAACAGGGCCAAAGTGAAATTGTATTAGTGGGGTGCATGGTAAATTCAATGAAGGGTCAGTGAGTCTTCAGGGAGTGTTATTGGTATAAATAAGTACTAAGGATGGAGGAAGAAAAGCAGTAAGTAGTGTGGTAATAAGATAAGAGATTAAGTGAAGAAAAAGGGAATAACTAAAGTGCAGTTGTTTTGTAGCAGTATACAAAATAAAAAAGGGCTAAGGGGGTGAAATAAGAGTGGAGGATGTTAAGGCACCAGGAGGTGATTGGATTGCAAATTGAATACTGGAGTACAGCGGTGATGGTGTGATTGACTGGCTGACCAGGTTTGGTAGGGTACCTAAGGGTGAGAGAAAGGTTCCAAAGGAATAAGTGAGAAGACTAATTATGGTCCATGATAGATTTGACATAGTCTCGGTTTGGAGGATGTTGAGAGAGAGAGAGAGAGAGAGTTGAAAATATGGTGTACACTGGTGTCTGAATGTGTCATATTATTAATTAGTGATAGCTGAGAAACTTCAAAGATGAGCGAAAGTCTGAAAGTGTTGCAAGAAGAGAATGCTTGAAGTGAATGTTAGCATTAGTTGGGATGTGAAGTAAATAAGAAACAAATAAACAAAACGAAGGTCGTTGAGGCTAGACAGAAGTACAGTAAAAAATGAAGTAATGGAATCCCATTTTGAAGAAAAGGCTGTAATGACGTCAAGAAAAAAGAACGTCATTGTTGCACATAATTCATCATGGGGGACACTTTCTAATTAATCATTCCCCTTTGCCTTTCTCCCAAACCATCCATTCATTCCACTTCATTCACGATGGAAAGCAAAGTACAGTACTTGTTTGTCATAGAGAGAGAGAGAGTTGGGGCGCTAGTGACGTTGAAATTAACAGAGATAAGGTAAAATATGTAGAATTAGTGGGGGAAAAGAAACGGAACTGTGAGTATGACGTAAGAAATATGATGAAAGTAAAGAAGAGATAACTGTCATATGAAGTGTGCATTTGTATACATACAAACTCATTTAATATAAAAACCACTAACGTATATGTATGTATATATATATATATATATATATATATATATATATATATATATATATATATATATATATATATATATATATATATATATATATATATGCATATAATACGTGTGACTGGTATACAATTAAGTTATCTACTCTTGCACTCCCTGATAGCTGAGAAAAAACCTTGAATAATGTATCAGCTACATGATCACATGGAATAGAGTCTAGCTTTTCTGTACATTTTCATATCATAGGACGACTTTACTACTAAAAATCTGCTCGTATACGAGGGAAAGTCAGAAAAACAAGTTTACTTTTTGTGTTCTGTAAAAGAAAACTATTGAGATGGCCATTTATCTGTCAGTCTGCACTTTTTTTCTGTCCGCCCTCAGATCTTAAAAACTACTGAGGCTAGAGGGCTGCAAATTGGTATGTTGATCATCCACCATCCGATCATCAAACATACCAAATTGCAGCCCTCCAGCCTCAGTAATTTTTATTTTATTTACGGTTAAATTTAGCCATGACCGTGCATCTGGCACCGCTGTAGGTGCTAACAACGCAGGCCACCACCGGGCCGTGGCTGAAAGTTTCATGTGCTGCGGCTGAGAGTTTCATACGCCGTACAGAAAAATCGATTGCGCCGAAAAAACTTCGACGCATTTTTTACTCGTTTGTTTATGAAACCTTCCTCACCAATTAAAAAGACCAGGTTTAATTCTCCTGAGAAGACGGAGCGGTATGGACTCGCTCTGTTAAATCCTATAGTAGCTCTAATGAAGCAGGTAGTAAACTGGTTGCATAGTGGTTAGTTGGCTGCTTATGTCATAGCCAAATGGAAAAGGAACAAATCCTAAAATCACACACGTGTGCTCATATATATATATATATATATATATATATATATATATATATATATATATATATATATATATATATATATGAGTATATATATATATCACATCATCACCGTGACATTCTTTAGCCACAGACATTAAGCTGTAAGTGTCATTTAATAACCAATTCTGCTCCATCTCGAAAATATTACCGAAGGGGAATTTTTATTGATAAGTGATAATCACCGACAGAAACTATCTCGTGAGTTCAGTAACAATTGCTCTTAGCATTGGACTATATATATATATATATATATATATATATATATAATGTAATATATATTTTATATATACATATATATTCTATACACACACACACACACACACATATATATATATATATATATATATATATATATATATATATATATATTATGTAATTTCATACATACATACATACGTACGTACTCTTGATATTCGAGAGTATTGTCTGCACAAAAATAATATTATTTAGCAACACCTGTGTAC
>NC_089793.1:20212823-20245323 GCF_040412425.1 Macrobrachium rosenbergii | reverse complement strand
ATCCACGAAGACCATTATCAAGAGTGTAAAAATTTCTATCAAGTTATTATTATTATTATTACAATTGTTATTATTATTATTATTGGAGAAGCAAATACAGCTATGTATATGTACATATAGATAAACTGTACAGATAGCTCTCGGGAATCTGTACAGTTTTATCTTTAAATATATGTACATATACATTACTGGATTTGTTTTTCCATTGTAAGACTCATGCTGCTATGAGTATTTTATTATTATTATTATTATTATTATTATTATTATTATTATTATTATTATTATTATTATTATTATTATTATTATTATTATTAAAGGAGGACCGAGAGGATAGCCTTCAAAAATAAATAAGGATGCTGAAATCCAGCAAATGATTAAACCATGTATTTTCCTCTCAAGTACAAAAATCAGGAGGGGCGGGAGAAAGTACAGAGGATAATGTCTTTTTCCTCGTCTATGAGAGGTGACTACGGCTAGGCGTTACCATGACAACGTCTGATTCTCCTAAAGAAGCAACAATCAGCCAGAGAGAGAGAGAGAGAGAGAGAGAGAGAGAGAGAGAGAGAGAGAGAGAGAGAGAGAGAGAGAGAGAGAGAAACTCCAAAGGAACAGCAAATAAACAATCTCTGACGTCACCGTCAGTTGCTGTATGAACAATCTTAGAGATAGTTACTCGTGCAAGTAATCCTTCTTAGCTGAAGGTATGCAAAACAGAGGAAGAGGTTGATCATAACAACGGTCATTGTTCCGTGGACGTCATACACACGGAGGCGTCGTTGTGGTGGAGGGTCTTAAACGTGAAAAGAAGCCGTGTAGAATTCATCTCTCTGTGCTCGTCTGTAAACAGGATTGATACAACAACGGTAAATTTTGTTATTGTTTACCAGCAAGGAACGTTTTTTCCATAACAATTCTTGGAGAGAGAGAGAGAGAGAGAGAGAGAGAGAGAGAGAGAGAGAGAGAGAGAGAGAGAGAGAGAGAGAGAGGGTTACCCGGCAAGGAATGTTTTCTCCATAACAATTCTTGAGAGAGAGAGAGAGAGAGAGAGAGAGAGAGAGAGAGATACCCGGCAAGGAACGTTTTCTCCATAGCAATTCTTGGAGAGAGAGAGAGAGAGAGAGAGAGAGAGAGAGAGAGAGAGAGAGAGAGAGAGAGTTACCTGGCAGGGAACGTTTCTCTGTAACAATTCTTGGAGAGAGAGAGAGATGCTGTGTTCTTGTTCTGAACGTTCGGTGCTTTTGTCATGGATTAGAATCAGGTATCATTGACAGGCCAAATAGATAACGACCTGGTTTCTGTCTTCACTCTTTCACGGGGTACGTCTGTCTGTCTGTCTGTCTATGTTTGGCAGCCTCCCTCCTTTGTTTAGGCAGTGCAGGGTATGTTCTGCCCCAAAGACAACTGCATACGTAATTAGACTTACTTTAGACTCTTTCTTTTAGCTGCGGTATGACAAAAGACTTGGTGTAAGCTCGCTTAGCCTAGGCTAAAAATTATGCACGAAATCCTTATAGTGACGCATACTGACCTGCCCTAGCCTAACATTGGGCACAGCATATGCACCTTTTGAGAATCTGCGTCTGGAGAAACTGGAAAACCGTGCTGGTGCAAATGAAAAGGCAAGAGTAGCATCGATAGCGGTGAGTGAAAGCAGAAGCTGCTAAGTGTTTCCAGAGCAGGAGACAGGATCCCCGTAGGGGTTAAGTGCCGTCAGTGCACCTCACGGGATGCACTGTAGGCATTACTAAAGGTTCTTTGCAGCGTCCCTTCGGCCCCTAGCTGCAACCCCTTTCATTTCTTTTACTGTATCTCCATTCATATTATCTTTCTCCCATCTCGCCATCCACTCTCTCCTAACAGTTAATTCATAGTGCAACTGCGAGGCTCTCCTCCTGTTACACCTTTCAAACCTACCTACTCTCCATCTCCTTTCCAGCGCTGAATGACCTTTTGGCCTTTGGCCTAAGCTCTATATTCCATTCCCAAGTGTCTAGATTCAGCTAGATTCAGGAGTCTTGGCCATGTGCCTGGTTACCACTGGAGCTTTCGCAGTTAAAGAGGAAAACATGAAAGTAAGAAAAAAATGAGAAGGATGAAAATGATAAGAATCGTACCCGAGAGGCAGAGTAAGGGATGCTAGAGAAAAAATTGGAATAACACAATATGTATTCTGTTGGAAGGAAATGAGAAACTGCTGGCCATGGATCATTTGGTAAAGATTAAAAAACAGTGTTTACACTAATGGGGGTGATTTTATGCTTTTCTTACGTCTGCCAATTTCTGCAGCGTTCATTTTCATTTCTGCTGAAGTCGGTGCTAGCATTAGAGGCACAGAACTACATTTTTTGTCTGTTATGAATTTCTAGTCGAGCCTCCTTAATGGGAATTTGAAAACACAGTATTTGACGTGCTCTCATTCTAAAGAAGGGTTGTTCTTTTTCTATTCTGAAAAGTAATAGCATGCTCGTAGTCAGAAACTTATGCTCTGTATACGACAACAATATAATTTTTAATGGGATGTTCATATCTGCCGACACTTCAGTGTGTTCTTGAGATTTCTTCATCTCGTATAACATCCAGGTGTCTACAATGCTTTGAAAGAGTTTATTAGATTGGTCTTGATTATCAAACAAGTTTACCAAGGATTTGGCAAGTAAGGCATATATTTTCATTGACAGGGGCATAGACTAGGAACCATAGAAGTTTGTCAAGAGGTTTGCAACAATACCCTAGGTAAAGTTATCACAACGGGCACCTGGTTAATCTAGTAAACACATGCCATTGTCTTTTTTTTTTTTGTCTTTTAAAAGGTTTATTTGTACTGTGACTTATGCACTTCTGATAAATTATGGCGGGAGAAGCTTGTTATTTCTTACACAAATTCGTTTATTTATTGAATATCTTTTTTTTCCATTTAAATGCTAAACAGGCTCTGTTTGGAAATTTCTAGCTCTACTTTGGGTTGAAAGTAAGATAGGAAATAAACATTCTGACTTCAGGAGTTATTTTCATTTTAAAACTTTAAGACTTTTAACTTTTGGGTAACAGTACTAAACTTTGGGCTTTGACTTCGATACTGTAAATTTTGTTGCATTTATCTTTGTCCATTGTATACTGTGCCAGCAGCGGACTACCTTTTTTCCATAATCTTCCCATGAAGAACGTTCTCTGTCATTTTTTTTCCCATGCAGGCGTTCAAATCACGTTTTTTAAATTCCGTGGGAATCACGTAGAAGCCATACCCAGGGGAGATTACAGCTTCTCCGCTTCTACGAAGTGATTAAGGAACATTTAAAAATAGAGTGGAAGACCAATCACAAGCGATTATTAGCACGAACAAAGGAAGTTTTATTTATTCCAAACACTTTAATGTTATGAAGTATATCAAATGATTTTCTCTCGCTGCATGATGCGGAATAACAATGCACCTTTGTGAGTGAAGAGTTTATTTTCTCCCTGTATAAAAATACAAATCTATATTCTATTAATTTGTATGCAATTTAAATAACTGCTCTTTTAAATATATGTAACGGCTAGACCCATATAACTCGCTCATCAAAATCCTGTTTCTCTTTTTAATCTTAGCTGCTGATTCGCAGAAGACTTCTTTAGCCCTTCATTGTCAGTGTGGTTATAAATTGGTTTGTGTAGGAGAATGAAGGCGAATAAAAATGTAATTTTTTTTTTTTGTATGAAACTGAAAACTGCTGTCATTGGAATCCTCACGAGGGTAATAAGTAAATAAGCGATCTTGATCACAGATTTTAGTTTTCTGGAAAAGAAAACTATTGTGACGGCTTTTCTGTCCGTCCGCACTTTTTCTGTCCGCCCTCAGATCTTAAAAACTACTGAGGCTAGAGAGTTGCAAATTGGTATGTTGATCATCCACCCTCCAACCATCAAGCATTCCAAATTGCAGACCTCTATCCTCAGTAGTTTTGATTTTATTTACAGTTAAAGTTAGCCATAATCGTGCGTCTGGCAACGCTATAGGACAGGCCACCACCGGGCCGTGGCTGAAAGCGTCATGCAACTCAGCTCATACAGCATTATACACTGTACAGAAAACTCGATTGTGCCGAAGAAACTTCGGCTCATTTTTTACTTGTCTAAATCTGAGATCATTCCTCTTCCTCCAAGACAAATTTCAAATGTGTTTAGATGGAAAATCTTAAGGTGCGATGTATAGTTTACTCAAGTCTAACAAGTACCTGTTACCAGGTCTTCTGAATTCCCAGGTTTTACTAAGACGTTTTTCAGGTACTACACCCGTTTCCCCTTTCATATTCTCTTTCTTTCATATTACTTTCCACCTTCTCTTAACAATTGATTCATAGTGCAACTGTGAGGTTTCCCTCTTGTTAAACCTTTCAAACCTTTTACTGTCAATTTCCTTTTCAGCGTTGAATGACCTATAGGTCCCAGTGCTTGGCCTTTGGTCTAAATTCTATATTCAGCTCAATTCAATTCAATACACCCTTTCCCCTTTTGAAATGTCTTTTAGCTTTCATAGTCTTGCAATACTGTGGCTAAGTATTGGGTAAGACAATATTCCAATTCGTATCAGTAACTTTGCAGCTTCATACAAATTTTCATGAAATGCTAACAAGCTCTTAGCCGTATATCTTTAATCCTGTCATAAACCCCCTCTCTCTCTCTCTCTCTCTCTCTCTCTCTCTCTCTCTCTCTCTCTCTCTCAAATATACAGTATATGTATATATATATATATATATATATATATATATATATATATATATATGCATATATATATATATATATATATATATATATATATATATATATATATATATATATATATATATTTATATAATTATATAATGTGTGTGTATACAAACATACTTTTACAATCTTTGCTTATTTAGATGTAAGTAATGAATTATGTACCTTGTAAAAATTCAGTTTTTTAACTACGGGAGAGAGGGGGTGGGTATCGAGGGCGAGCACAGTGCCTCCCAGGATCCAAAACAGGTGAATGGAATCAAACTTCTGAGAATATTGCGGAGATGAAACCGAAGAAAACTTTCTTGTTATTAGTAGGAATTTTAAAAACAAACCGCTGCTTCTAGCACGCAGAGTGAATGAAAGCAACTTTAGATGGATTCTGTAATAAAAATAGAAAAAACACGCACGCGCACACACTCGCACGCACTCGCAAACAAGTCTCAACATCCCTTTAGCGCGGGCACCCACGCATTCCCGCCAACAAAGGCCGAACTTTTTGTACTATTCATTATCAAATCGTTTGAATAACATTTGCAGCTATTTGTCGAGCATGCAACAATCACGCGTCCATTGTCATTCAGGAAAAGTTTCGTGTGTGATTAATAGGTAGAAATTCAGTTTTTATTATCTTCCGGCTGTCACAAAACTGTATCAGTGATTGTCGGCAACTGTAAACAGGAGCTTCAGGGGCGCTGCAAAGTCTTCTCGTTCCTCTACGATGAGGAAGGAGTATGTTTTGTTGATAATCATCTTTTGATTCTTCAAGACTAATAGTTCGTTTTGAAGGGAATGTGTATCCAGATGTATAGTATTAAATAGTTGTCATCAAGCAATAATTGGAGTGATGGTTCTCGAGTTGAATGTTCTTCAAACAATAAAAAAATGAAGAATTAAAACAACTAAAAGAATCTGCTGGCATTAAGACAGTGTCGAAATCAATTTGCATGCGAAACATTTGCCAGATTATTATTATTATTATTATTATTATTATTATTATTATTATTATTATTATTATTATTATTATTATTGAAAGAACCACAAGATTCTTGTGTAAACTTGTTTACTGGTAAATATTTTGGGCCTTGAACCAGCCTGACTACCTCATCTCTTGAAAAAGGGTCACAGTTAGGACCTGAAAGTGCTCGAGATCAAAGTAATATGTAAATATTTACCAGCAAACAAGTTATACACAAGAATCTTGTGGGTAACTCTTTCCATCTTCAGAAGAAAACTGAAAGAAGTTTTTGTTTGGTTCATTATTTATATGGAATGATAAACGTGAAAAGTATGCATTCCCGACCTCTCTTATTCCTTATTGAAGTCAAATGAGGCGGAATTGCAATTCTAAGCTCTACATTAAATGAAAAACATGATAGAATCGTAACTGTGAACTCTTTATCAAAATTTTCCCGTACAAATTGTAATCCATAACTCCCAGTAGACGAGGAACAATACAAAACCATAGTCCTGAACTCCACAGTAGATGAGAAACATGACTAAAACGAATTGTTGAACTCCATAATCGTTATCAAATGAGATAGAAATTTTAATTCTGAAGTCTGTATTAATCTTCGTTCATCTGATGAGTGATTTTCGAACGAAAGCAAAGTAATTACTCACAGGGTTAACACCCCGAGACCGATAACTGATGTAATGATTCTCAAACAAACAGACAGTAGATTGATTTCCGGAGTAATGGTTCTTGAAGTTATCGGTGAACAGTGAGCTTCATTCTCCTCCTCCCCCTCTCCCACACACACACACACACACACACACACACACACACACACACACACACACACACAGGAGGAAGCACACTTCGTTAGTCAGGAGGATGAAAAAATAATCACGTTGCCAAATCAGTCAATTTAACAAAGGTTCACAGGTTGATTAAATGGATACCTGTTAACTGTAGCTTACAACACCCCAGTGCCCTTTCCATTCCACGTATTATACTGTGTACACATAAAAGCAACAGAATAACAAAATAGGATGGAAAAGGGAAGGAAGAGACTTAATTGCTTGTTATGTCTGTTCCTGTAGGTTAGTTCTTAAATTATGTTGCACGATTAGAGCCAGAACAAGATCTTCATGAATTATTATTCCTACCCTTAGTATAATTTATATACAAAAAGGAAATCCTGCAAAAGAGATTACAGGGACGATGCAAACCATTGTTCCGCTGTTCTAGTGAAGTTAACTCAGAGTCACTGCTTAAGCAGGATGATAACCATAAGTAAGGATATACTGGAAAGTTTGTCTCAGGAATCAGCTCCTATGAGAAGGAGTTTGCTAGGTTGACTTTCACATGTAAGAAGTTTTGTCAATTTAGTTTTGTTAATTTAGTAATATCCGATTTTAGAAACGTAAGATATGAGTTAACTATTAAAAAAAAAAAATGTGATTAGAATAATGAGAAAGCGACAGTACAGATGCTATTATAGATGATATTAAAATATCCATCTGGAAGCGTAGGAAAGATCATTCACTCGCGTTCTGTTTAACATCTTGAACAGCGAAAAGCACAAATGCTTCAAATCACAATAGTTGATAAGGATTGAAAGATATGTGTCAGGTGAACTGAAGATAATCTTCAGAACGAAGGCTAAGGATCACGTCAAATGCATAGATTCCTCCTCGAATGATTATGAAAGAACAAAACCCAGAGATGAAATCCTTTAGTTTGTCCTGAGAAGCTTGTATATGAAAATGTTTGCGAAAAATGTTTGCTGTTATCTCTGATGTTGTCCCCTAGATCCAAACAGATATAATTTGGAACAAAAATATCGACATCAGAGACTGGAAAAGAAGTGTAAAAAGTCTTCAACGCACTACTAACACAAAATAAAATTGCTAATTAAAAACCAGACTGTTTTAGTTACCCAAGCCACCTCCGTTTTCTAATCGAGAGAAACCGGGTCGATCGTTATTACAGGAGCAGAGTCAAGGTTGCCAAATACTAGATGGCGTATGTTGATATCTTGGTAAAGCTCATTGTCAAACAATAGATTTATATTGACTATTTTTGAATTTCCTAAAGCAGTAATGCCCTCTATAATGTAATGTAATTGTAATAAAACAGCTAAAATTGAATTCAAGCAGTCAAGATATAAAACAAGTTTTCCCGGTAAACCTTGCAGGTTGCGTTTTATTCGACATGTCGACATGACGTCACAGCTGGGAGCACAGATACAAGTAAGATGTGCAACTTGGTAGACAGAGATGAAACACTAGCGACTTATAAGAAATGTTTCGATACAATTACGATAAAGTCTCTGGTAGTATAAATACCATGATTTAGGGGTAAATACCATTCTTATCATGTAAATATAAACTGACATTGTGAAATATAGTGAAATATATGCTGCTGACAATATTCACCAGCCAAATTTAGTGAAACAGAAATTTGACCTTATATTGTAAATATCGGCCTAATTGCATATGGTTTGACGTCCCAGACGCATCCTCACAACAAATTTATTTATATATATATATATATATATATATATATATATATATATATATATATATATATATATATATATATATATATATATATATATATATATATATATATATACTGTATATATATATATATATAAATATCGACCCCCATATATATATATATAGGAAAGCTGTCAGAAACATCGACCCCATATAGAAGTGGGAAAAGATGCAGAGAAAATATATATATATATATATATATATATATATATATATATATATATATATATATAAAGACAAAATCCACGAAGGAAAGAAAACGGTGGAGTGCTGCAAGGCCTTTTCGACTTGTAGTCCTTTACTTAGACTGAAGAAATATAAAAATAAGTTTACAAAAGAAGCTCATATATATATTTATATATATATATACATACATACATACATACATACATACATACATACATACATACATACATACACACACACACACACACACACACACACATATATATATATATATATATATATATATATATATATATATATATATATATATTTATATATATATATATATATGTCTTGATTGCGATTAAGTAAAAATTTAAATTTCAGCGTAAACAATAGTCAACAACTGGACCGATCAAGTGGTTTTTTTTATGTCAATGGTCTTGTGATATGTCATTATTAATGGCTAATTAAAGATAGAATATTGGCAGTTTTTTCTGATCGTCAGTCCATTCATTGTAAAAACAGTTCCGATCGGGACTCGTAAATACATAGTCAAAGTTTCAGAATGTCGAAATTTGGGTTTTGGACTTTTTGGGTCAACTTTAAGTTGTTATATATTTAGAAGGGTAATCTTGTGAGAATGGTTCAATAAAAAAACAAAAATGTAGCCTCAAGCTTGCTCAGTTTAGCTCGTTATTATTTGATACTTTAAACTCTCCGTAAGGGGTAGTGCCGTCAGTGCACCTTAGCGGTACTTTGTAGGCATTACTTAAGGTTCTTTGCAGCGTCCCTTCGGCCCCTAGCTGCAACCCATCTCAAGCCTTTTACTGTACTTCCATTCATATTCTCTCTTCCATCTTGCTGTCCACCCTCGCCTAACACTTGTTTCACAGTGCAACTGCGAGGTTTTCCTCCGTTGCACCGTTCAACCCTTTCTACTCTCAATTTGTCCTTCAGCGCTGAATGACCTCGTAGGTCCCAGTGCATGGCCTTTGGCCTGAATTCTATAGATACCTTTAAATTACTCCTTAAGGTCAGATATTGCCGTAGGTTATGTATATGGGTGTAGCCAAAATCGACTTTTACCCATCTTCATGGAAACCCGCCGTAGGGGGAGTAGTGCCGTCAGCGCACCTTAAAGGGTGCACTGTAGGCATTACTAAAGGTTCTTTGCACCGTCCCTTCGGCCCCTATCTGCAACTCCTTTTACTGTATCTCCCTCCATTCGTATCTTATCTCCATCTTTGTATCCGCCATCTCCTAACAGTTATTTCAAAGTGCAACAGCGAGGTTTTCCTTCTGTCACACCTTTCATACCTACCTTCTCATAGGGTCCAGTGCTTGGCCTTTGGCCTACATTCTATAGATACCTTTCAACTACTCCTTAAGGCCAAATATTGCCATAGGTTGTTCATGGGCTTAGCCAAAATCGACCTATTACCCATCTTCATGGAAACCTCAATTTTTTACCAGTATATTGCGGACACATTCGTGATATCAGCCTCTAACTAATTTTATAGCCCAATAAAATATAAATCCTTGCCAACAACCCCAGGGGCTAGCGCGGTCTTCAGAACAGCGTGCACAGATTCAGGTATCCGACGGTAAATTGGTTTAAATTCGAGATGTCATATTTTGATAACCAGAAGTGATAGAGCCGCGTTCTCTTTGCCATTAGAAAACTGTGGCTACTGTCTTACTTATATGTTGTGGGCTTTGGGTCTTTAAAACGACTCATTCCTGTAAAGAAATACTTTTGAAATGGGACTACCTTCGATAAAATGGTTTTGTGTTGCTTCTGGGACATTGGTTACTTGGTTTTGTGTTGCTTCTGGGACATTGGTTACTAAGTTTTGTGTTGCTCTTGGGACATTTGGTTACTTGGTTTTGCTTCTGGAACATTGTTTACTTGGTTTTGTGTTGCTTCTGGGACATTGGTTACTTGGTTTTGTGTTGCTTTTGGGACATTGGTTGCTTAGTTTTGTGTTGCTTCTGGGACATTGGTTACTTGGTTTTGTGTTGCATTTGGGACATTGGTTACTTGGTTTTGTGTTGCTTTTGGGACATTGGTTACTTGGTTTTGTGTTGCTCCTGGACATTGGTTACTTGGTTTTGTGTTGCTTTTGGGACATTGGTTTCTTGGTTTTGTGTTGCTTTTGGGACATTGGTTACTTGGTTTTGTGTTGCTTTTGGGACATTGGTTACTTGGTTTTGTGTTGCTTTTGGGACATTGGTCACTTGGTTTTGTGTTGCTTCTTGGACATTATTTACTTGGTTTTGTGTTGCTTTTTGGACATTCGGTAGTTGGTTTTGTGTTGCTTCTGGGACATTGGTTACTTGGTTTTGTGTTACTCCTGGGACATTGTTTACTTGGTTTTGTGTTGCTTTTGGGACATTGGTTACTTGGTTTTGTGTTGCTTCTGGGACATTGGGTACTTGGTTTTGTGTTGCTTCTTGGACATTGTTTATTTGGTTTTGTGTTGCTTCTTGGACATTGGTTACTTGGTTTTGTGTTGCTTCTGGGATATTGTTTACTTGGTTTTGTGTTGCTTTTGGGACATTGTTTACTTGGTTTTGTGTTGCTTTTGGGACATTGGTTATATATTTGGTTATGTGTTGCTTTTGGGACATTGGTTACTTGTTTTTGTGTTGCTTTTGGGACATTGGTTACTTGGTTTTGTGTTGCTTCTTGGACATTGGTTACTTGGTTTTGTGTTGCTTTTGGGGCATTGTTCCCTTATTTTGTGTTGCTTTTGGGGCATTGTTACCTTTATTTTGTGTTGCTTCTGGGACATTGTTTACTTGGTTTCGTGTTGCTTCTGGGACATTGGTTACTTGTTTTTGTGTTGCTCCTGGGACATTGTTTACTTGGTTTTGTTTTGCTTCTTGGACATTGGTTACTTGGTTTTGTGTTTCTTCTTGGACATTGGTTACTTGGTTTTGTGTTGCTTCTGGGACATTGGTTACTTGGTTTTGTGTTGCTTCTTGGACATTGGTTACTTGGTTTTGTGTTGCTTTTGGGACACTGGTTACTTGGTTTTGTGTTGCTTCTTGGACATTGGTTACTTGGTTTTGTGTTGCTTTTGGGACATTGTTTACTTGGTATTGTGTTGCTTCTTGGACATTGGTTACTTGGTTTTGTGTTGCTTTTGGGACATTGGTTTCTTGGTTTTGTGTTGCTTTTGGGACATTGGTTACTTGGTTTTGTGTTGCTTTTGGGACATTGTTTACTTGGTTTTGTGTTGCTTTTGTAACATTATTTGGTTTTGTGTTGCCTTTGGGACATTGGTTGCTTGGTTTTGTGTTGCTTCTTGGACATTGGTTACTTGGTTTTGTGTTGCTTCTTGGACATTGGTTACTTGGTTTTGTGTTGCTTCTTGGACATTGGTTACTTGGTTTTGTGTTGCTTCTGGAACGTTGGTTACTTGGTTTTGTGTTGCTTCTGGGACATTGGTTACTCGGTTTAAGTATGTTTGGTGCTCGTTTGAATCTCTCTAGGAAGATACGCACAGAGAAATGTGTATACATATATATATACATATATATAAATAAATAAATGTGTACACACATATTCTTCTTCTTCTTTTAACGTGCTTTTTTCCCATTTTTGTATGAGGTAAGCACGATCCCTTATGTATATAAATATATGTGTGGGCATGTATGTCTATGTATACGTGTATATGCATATTATAGATCCATATATATATAAAATATATGTAGATGTATGTATTATATATATATATATATATATATATATATATATGCATGTAATCAAATCTACACACTAACGTAGTGTGTGTGAGTGTTATTGTATAGCCTGCCCCGTCATGGGAAATATCGAGATATCTTTTAACACTTTAGTAGCCGTTGATAATGAAGGCTCATAAACAATGACAGTTTCCTGTCAACGCCAGAATGTGGACGTCCCAATGTGTTTTTTTTTATCCACTTTCATGTCACTGTTATTGTTCTGGTGGAGGATTTGTTATTTCACCGGTCTTACTGATAATGTGATAAGGTGCCTGTCGAACGGATTTTATAACACTTGAATGACAACCGTTGTCTAAATCATTTATGCCCGGGGGTTTTCTGAAGGCAGATTACATAACGAAAGGGTTTCACGGTGACTAAATAAAGTTTCATCTCTTGAGTGAAACAGTTTGACAACTTGACCTTGATAGCTGTCAGAGTCTCAGCGTAACCGTGTGACAATTGAATTGGGCAGTATTTTGCTCGATGTCAGTGGGGAATCAGACGTGAAAACATGCTGCCTGTATGCACGCATACACTGAACAGAAAGCAATGATGGATAAAGAACTGTTTGGATGGTGGTTAATTTTGAGTGAGCCACCTTTATGCCCACTCGATGAAATGTTCAAAGTATTATGAGGCCTTTTGTGGACATCTGAACTCGTCCCAACCGACCGAGACTTCCACAAGAAAACCCACCCTTCTACGTATTTCTTGTTTATTTACATTTCTTTATCGCCTATCACAGACAGTCTCAGCATTGACAATGCCCGCTTGCATTACCCCCGAACATCAATATAAGCCTGTGATGGAGAACACATAGACATACATGATACAGGAAGGAATAAGACGCAAAGTAGACATATATGAAACAGGGAGGAATAAGACGCAAAGTAGACATATATGATGCGGGAAGGAATAAGACGCAAAGTAGACATACATGATACAGGGAGGAATAAGACGCAAAGTAGACATATATGATACAGGAAGGAATAAGACGCAAAATAGACGTATATGATAGAGGAAGGAATAAGACGCAAAGTAGACGTATATGGCAGGAAAGAATACGACGCAAAGTAGACATATATGATAGAGGAAGGAATAAGACGCAAAGTAGACATATATGATACAGGGAGGAATAAGACGCAAAGTAGGCATACTGTGTATGATAGAGGAAGGAATAAGACGAAAAGTAGACATATATGATACAGGAAGGAATAAGACGCAAAGTAGACATATATGATACAGGGAGGAATAAGACGCAAAGTAGACATATATGATAGAGGAAGGAATAAGACGCAAAGTAGACATATATGATGGAGGAAGGAATAAGTCGCAAAATAGACGTATATGATAGAGGAAGGAATAAGGCGCAAAATAGACGTATATGATAGAGGAAGGAATAAGACGCAAAGTAGACTTATATGATATAGGAAGAAATAAGACGCAAAGTAGACGTATATGATAGAGGAAGGAATAAGACGCAAAGCAGACATATATGATAGAGGAAGGAATAAGACGAAAAGTAGACATATAAGATAGAGGAAGGAATAAGACGCAGAATAGACATATATGACAGGAAGGAATAAGACGCAAAGTAGACATATGTGATAGAGAAAGGAATAAGACGCAAAGTAGACATTTATGATACTGGAAGGAATAAAACGTAAAGTAGACATATATGACAGGAAGGAAAAGACAAGTAGAAATATATGATAGAGGAAGGAATAAGACGCAAGTAAGCAATTCTCATGCACTCCATGAAATATACATTTTCACAATACCTCTAAAAAGAAATGACTGACGAAATTAAGCTTGACATTTGCAAATGCAAGGTCACTACAATCAACAATTATTTAGAGAACCCTACTACCCAGTTCTGATCATATTGTTATAATTTGACTCAAAATATGCTAACATGACAAGGCTAAAATGTAGATCAACTTTCAGCACAAAGGAACGTCTTTATGTGGAAAAAGGGAAAATGTAAAACTCAAACAAAAACAAATAAAATCATTGCTTGTGCATGCATGTTTCGTCTTCAAATTAAAAGGTTAATATATAGACAGGCACTCATACACACTGTGTATATATATATATATATATATATATATATATATATATATATATATATATATATATATATATATATATATGTGTTTGTGCATATATATAAATATGTATATATATTTATACATATAGCCTATACATATGAAATTCGTCACTTATGTCTCTCCAGTGCTTTGTCTTCCACAAATCTCCATTCACCTCCATCCTCCCCTCCTATGGTTAATATCCAAGCAAGTCTGGATCATCCAACTCCTCTGGTGCCCAGAGGAGCCCAGCTGACACCATCACGTACCAGAAGAATTCCTTGACAGGTGGGTAATTGCCTTGGGGAAGCCCTTAAAACAGCCAAGCTCTTCCGGCATACATATCGCATCGGGTATTGTTCACATTGTTGAGTTTGACCTTGGTTCACATATCTGGGGAGAGTTCCTGCACGCATTTCCTAACAATTAAATCAACTGTTTTCTGCCTCAAGTATGAATCAGCTCCTACTACCAATTTAGAGTCACTTCGACTCGACCGAGTGTAGCTAATTCACCTGAAATACACTTGAATTGAATGCAATCGTTTATCCTTCCTCTTCGCTTGCCTACGGAAGTGTTTTTGTTTTTTCCGCGTCTAAAACTACCAGGCAATAGCGAGTCTCTTTGAAGTATTTGTTCATGAATGCGGGGGTGCTTGCATGTGTTTTATTGTTTGCTTGCATGCATGCATGGCTGCCAGAGGTCTTGAGTGCGGTCATGTCATGGATTACTGAGAGAGAGAGAGGGAGAGAGAGCGGAGGGGGTTGTGGGTGTGTGGTTGGGGGAAGTTGTTCCAGTCCTCGATGCCTGAAGTGTTTCGTGTAGTTTCTGCTTTAAAATATCGATGAAGGCAAGGAAGTAATAACCTACGTTTATGTGCGATTAAGTATGTTTGCTTGTGGAGCAGGTTCTGAACTACGTTATTTTATAGTATCTATAAGAATTTGCTTGGCTCTGATATATACTTTGAGCGATGCTAGCAAGAATGGTAACAATTAAAGCCTGTTTTTCATAATGTTAGATGTAGGCAATTTTTTTTTTATCTTCAAGTGAAAACCAGTTTCGGTCGAAATCAGGAAAGTTTTTATTACCGCATTCATCTTGTGCCAAAACTTGTCATAAATATATTCCTGTTTACATACTTTAGTTTTAGTATCCAAAGTATGTAAACGAAAAAGCTATAACTATGGCAAATCAGATTGAAAGCATTTGAATTCGTAGCCATCGTAAGAAATGTTTGAAATACAACTCGTCTGATTGCTTTATCTATTGTTTTCTGTTTACAAACAGGCTGCCATGGAGTCACCTTATATGAGGGGTTCAAGGTTAATGTTTACCTTTTATGAGGGGCTCAAGGTTAACGCTTACAGTAGATCTAGAAAACATACTCAATTACTGTTTTGAACGTTTTTCCCGCATCTGGAAAAATGATAGGAGAACGTTAAACTTTGCAGGCAGGGGGGAAAGGAAAATTATGAGTTTACCATATTTAGATCACTTTGCCCAAGCTGCCTCAGTTGTCTTTGGCATTTATAAGATTATCTGGTGCGTAAAACCGGTGTTCATAATATCAGTGTTCACTTCCATATCGCATGATTTATCGTCTGACTGAAGAGTAAAGATTTCACTCCCCTGTCAGTAATCATAAACACCAAGGAATGAAACGAGAGGAAAACAAAATAAGTTGGTACCGTAAAAAGCTGTCATGGTCAAGAGAATCAGAATACTGCTACTATTGGGCAAAGGGAAAAATGTTATTTATACACATGTGTTTTTTGATTGCCCCAAAGCTTTGTTCTCTGATTATCCAAAATGCTTTCTTGATTGTCTAAAATGCTTTGTTTTCTGATTACCCAAAATGCTTTGTTTTTTGATTGTCTAAAATTTTTTTTATGATTACCCAAAATGCTTTGTTCTTTGATTGTCTAAAATGCTTTGTTCTTTGGTTGTCCGAAATGCTTTGCTCTTTGATTACTTAAAATGTTTGGTTCTTAGATTGTCCAGAATGCTTTGTCCTTTGATTGCCCAAAATGCTTTGTTCTTTGCTTTGTCCTTTGATGACCAAAATAATTTGCTCTCTGACTACCCAGAATACTTTGTTCTTTGGTTACCCAAAGTTTTGTTCATTGATTGCCTAAAATACTTTGTTCATTGAATGCCCAAAATGCTTTGTTATTTTTATTGTTCAAAATGCTTTGTTCTTTGATTTCCCAAAATGCTTTGTTCTTTGACTATGCAAAATGCTTTGTTCTTTGATTACCCACAAGTTTTGTTCTTTGAATGCCTAAAATACTTGTGCATGCAGTAACGGACGCATTACATTGGCAATTTTAGTGAATGAAACCCTGTCTGTGGAGAAGGATATTATAGGTACGTGTATGACACACGTTATAAAATCCATATTGTACTCAATATTTGATCTTGTAAGAGTCTCTCTCTCTCTCTCGGCTATCATGGTGAAGGTGGGTTGATGTGGACAAAGATCTGAATTCCATAGGCATATGTACAACAGAGTCGGTATCAGCTTATTCCTCTATCGACAGCCGAGTGGTTAGCCACACTTCAAAGTCGTCCCTTCCTAACCATTCGGTGGTTCGAGTCTCCCTGGTGACGGATAGCTTTTCACTTAAGAATTCCCCTTTGATGTACCGTATGTTTTTCCGACGTTGGAGTGAATATGATATATAAACGGCATTTGTAGTTTAATATTTGTGAATATACAGGTAACATATATATATATATATATATATATATATATATATATTTTATATATATATTTTATATATATATATATATATATATATATATATATATATATATATATATATATATGTATATATATATATATATATTATGTACAAAATTCATTGTATTTTTCATAAACAACTAGATAGTGAGATTTTTAAAGAACATTAATATTTTCAAGAAACTATTTTGTAGTAAGGTCCAACGCCTTCTGGCTTGAAATCAGAACTGATAACGGTACACAAAATAACGACAATTCTCGATTTGAAATATGATACTTCCCCTTGATTCATCCGCATCGAGACAAACATTTTTTGAATTACGTATTTTTCTGTAGTTAGTAAATATATTTCATTGACTGATATTATTCTCATGGTTCGGGTTTGCTTCAGAATAAATAGTTTCTCTACCTCGCTACCTCTCTGCCTCTAAGAACTTTCAGTCCGGAGGTGGAACCCCAGTGACTCTAGGGTACTTAACTGACGTAGCTTGCCATTCCTTGAATTCAGTGGTTCTTAACCTGGGGGGTGCACCCCCCCTAGTGCGGCGTCAATTTCCGGGGGGCGAGGGCGCGAGCCCTAGGGAAAAATTAAAAATTCTCTAATTATATTCGTTGTTCTCTTAACAAGAGACGCTAAGAAGCGTGTCAAATACCTCACTAATCCATTCCCAAAAGAATAAAAACACCTCTTTCTCTTTTTTTTGTAGTTTCCTTTAAATCTGAGTGGAAATTTTACTTATAGATGCAAGGGGGGCGTGGAGGGAAGGACCAGATCTTAGAAGGGGCTTGGTAATAAGAAGGTTAAGAACCTCTGCTTTAATCGTTTCTTATTGGTTAGTCTTATTTTCATAGCCATAGCAGCAAGGTGAATAAAGGGTAAACACGCTGTACTTTTTCACGATTCATATTTTTTTCCGTCTGCTTGCACGTAGAATATTTTTTATTGTAATGAATTTTGGAAAATAGAAAGCAAAGAATTGCATTACTCGGATAAAGAGGATGATAGGATGATAAAATCCTTAGAACTGGTATACCCAGTGCTTCTAGGACTACGGTCGTTACCAGTCCTTCCATATCCACCTCGCATCCTCAGCTGCTACAATATTGACGAGTAAGATCATCAGCATTTGCAAGAGTAATCTGTACTTCACGCTCTCCTTCCCGTAGGGGGGTAGCGCCGTCAGTGCACCTCACGGGGTACACTGTAAGGCATTACTAAAGGTTTTTCTCAGCGTCCCTTTGGACCCTAGCTGCAACCCCTTTCATTCGTTTTACTGTACCTCCATTCACATTATCTTTCTTCCATCGTACTATCCACCCTCTCCTAACAGTTATTTCATAGTGCAACTGCGAGGTTTTCCTCCTGTTACACCTTTCAAACCTACCTACTCTCAATTTCCCTTCCAGTGCTGATTGACTTCAAAGGTCCCAGCTCTTGGCCATTGGCCTAACTTTATATTCCATTTCCATTCGGTCTCTCTCTCTCCTGCTCGACGTCACAGTGCCTAAAGCAAACGCACGATAACATCGGTTATTGCTGCGATTCGTAACTGGCCAATTACCGCAAGCAACGGAATAAAAGTCGACGAGTGGGAGAAACATATCGCTGCAGTACTTACCTAAATCCGAGTTAATGGCCCGTAAATAATGGCATAATTTCGTAAAATCCTCACGGCGGCGCATTCAGCCTAATTAACAATGCCTGGCCAGTGCGATGGCTAATTTTGATAAAGAGCTACAATTAGATAAAGCCCTTTGAAATCAGACAGCGTTTTTTAAGACAAAGCCTCTCTTTTGCGAGGTGTGCCTCATTCCATTAATTAGTACATGTGTGTGCATCGGTTGTATATAATTACCACGGCAGAAGAATTGCAATGAGAGGCCCATGAGGCACCAAAGATCAATCAGTGCCGCGGTTAAGTTTCGACTATTGATGACGAATGTGGAACATAACAAAACTGACTGCACTCTCCCGACCTTTGGTATTTCCCTGGGAGGACAGAGCTCTCATGGGCTATGGTATAATTATTCATGAAACCGATAAAAATGAAAAGATATCGACATAGGGAAGACTGAATTCAATGAAAGAGGGGAAAGGGAGTGAGAACCTTTGAAGTGTTTTAATTTTGAGATTCACTTCTGCATCTGACCTTGAACTCTGAGCTTGCTTATGTCCAGTTCAGGGAACAAGTACAAATTACTTACAAAACTCAGTTCCTTACATTAATCAAGAGTCAGTCTTTTGGTATCACAATCTCTCTGAAAAACAAGGACTGAAGAGAGAGAGAGAGAGAGAGAGAGAGAGAGAGAGAGAGAGAGAGAGAGAGAGAGAGAGAGAGAGAGAGAGAGAGATTGCTCCTTTGTTACCTACAATGGTGAGGAACCTTGAGCTGGGCGAAGAATTTGGCTTTAGATTGAGATAACTATCTTTGAGAGGAGATTATGATATTTTCAATCCAATTGTCACGACATTGCAGGTAGATTACAAAGAAGAAGCAGGAACAGGCAGGGTTTAAGGGTCCGGAGTGAATGAAAATGGAAAATCCTACAGGTTGACACGTACAACTCACAGAGGAAGTTGGGGTGAAAAGAGTTTGCAAAATTATCTAGATAAAATATTAATTGGCTATTACTGTCGTGATTGGTGGCATGGCTGGAGGTATATTTGTTCATTACATTGACGCGAAGGCAAAGAATAAAGATAGTTTAAGCTGAAATGGAATGATTCAGGAAGTGGGTAGAAATGTAATAAAAGTAAGGCATTTTAGTGATAAAAAAGAGAGAGCAGATACTTATTACAAAAAGCAGAGTATAGGGAGGGATGGGTGTGAGAAGTGTAAGACTGGATATTGTAATAAGAGCTTTAGTGAATAAACAAAGATTTCGATAAGTGCAGCAGCAGGATAGAAATGCAAAAGAATAAGAAAGTCAAGGTGACAGTGAGAAATAGGGTATAGCGAGAATTGATGAATTTGAGCAAGAACTTGTGGGAGAATCTGAATCAGTTGCAACAGGAAATTAAAAGCAGGGAAAAGCGTTAATGAGCAAGATAACTTATACTAAAATGAAGAGAATTTTCTGAAAGAGGTTAATCAGTAAAATAATTTGCGCTAAGGGAATAAGAACACAGGGCGGAAGGATAAGTCACTGAAGTAATAAATAGTTAGCAAGTAGCAGAAGATAATTCTACAAGCCGCAAATGCTTGCGAATATCAGTTAAAAACTTGTAATCAAGATTTAGGAGTTCAGAGTATAATTCTAGGTTGGTATATACTAAAGCACAAACAGGCAGAGAGAGGAGAGAGAGAGAGAGAGAGAGAGAGAGAGAGAGAGAGAGAGAGAGAGAGAGAGAGAGAAATGTTATCTGGTATTAACACACGCGTGGACATGTTATAAGTTGCCAGTCCTAGCTTGATCTGGCATTATAAAATGGGTTTATGTGCAGAGCTCTCAATGGCGAGAACAGGAGTAACTTTGTATAAGGTCCACAATAATATATCAGTGGTAGAATGTGAGACTATAAAAATGTATAAAAAGCTTTCGAACCCCAGGATTGGGTTCGAAAGCTTTTTTATACATTTTTATAAAGTCTCACATTCTACCTTTGATACAATTATTATTGCGGACCTTATACAAAATTCCAGTTTATATCTGTCATTTGGGAATGTTGAAGGAAAAGAGCTGGCATGCGTTTTTATGGTTACGTTAATGACTTTTGGCATCTGTAAGAAAATAGTCTTGTCCGCTATATCATTTACTGCTTTCAAGCTGAAAATGATTAGGACTTTTGTAATAAGAAATAATATAGAAGGACCGAGGATACGAGAAAAGTCGAGACTGTGTTTAACACTGTAATATATTTGTAATAATTCTAGCTACTTATAGTTATCATTGGCACGTACTTACGAGCGAAATAGCTTTCAAATTAGTCGATGTAAAGGTTACCCACTTCGCTGGTATGTGGTCCTGGATGAATAACATTCGGAAAGTCAAACAACGTAACGATCAGTAGCACGTGTTGTTTTTAGTAAACGTTTCAGCCTTTGCTGGTTAGTTAGAATCTTGAGGTCAAAAACAGGCATTTTATGCTGGTTGGCTACAATCTTGAGGTCAAAATTAGGCCTTCTATCCATTTCAGCCGGTGCTGAAACAACCTAAACCACTTATCATTCTTTTAATTTACTAAACACTTACTAGTAGTTCTGTTTTCTACTTCACGAAAATCAGTCAGACCTTGCACCATTGAGACCATATTCCACCACCTTCCAGAATTCCAGACTTCAACCTTCATCGAGTTTTTCCCTGGTTTTAGATTAAACTGGCCTCATGCTAGGAAGGGTTCTTGCCTTAGGGGGGCCCGTAGGTGTGGTAAGGTGTTGAAGGTTATAATCGGTATGGTATGGACTTGTGGACACACCAACCAATCGAGGTGTTCTCAGTAGCACGAACAGTCATTTCCGGCGTTAATGTTTCCGGACATTATAGGAAATCAGCATTTATACGTTCCGTAATCAGTCATTTTGAAGGACGCGCCCCAAGTCTTTCAGATCACGTGCAATTAGAAATCGGTAGGGAATGGAAGTAGTACTAGAATTTTGTTTGAAATTACTGTTTAGAGATATAGTAGTATTCGAATTTTGTCAGTGTTTGCTAATTTTTGTGATATGACCTTGAAAAAAGACGTACGTTATATTTATATGGATAAAAATAATAATCAGGGGTATCATTATTCGAGCTTTGTCAGTTTTATTGCCATTTTTGTGACATAACCTTGAAAAAGTGTGTCTGTCATAATTTTGTTTTGCCAAATAATAATAAGGTATCATGAGTACCTTTATGCCAAATTTCATGAAGACTTGATTACAGCAATAATAAGGAAGACGATAATAAATTATTGCATAGTGATGATGAGGTTTTAATGAGCCGCTCGAACTACAGACAGCCCCAGAGGCGGACTCCATAACCCCACGAATTGTTCTGTGATGGTATCATGGAGGTATGAGTGAGCCATTCCCTCGCCACCAGATATTTGATTTACGGAATGAATCCCACACCTACGGGCCGCCCTGAGGCAAGAACCGATGCTAGCATAAGGCCAGTTCAATCTAAAACCAGCTAAACTATATTGCTACAATTTATATTATGAAACCCTCCCTCTTAAGAAGTGCAGTTAAGCTGGTAAAACTCGTTGAAGTTTAAAGTCTAGAATTCTGCAAGGTGGAAGGCTTGTAAGGAAATATGCTTCACGATATGCCTTCAGTTTCTAAGATACTGCCCATAAAGGAGTAATGAAAAGTTACGGATTTTGACAATAGGCCGTGATGCATTTTTCCCAAAAATGTTTCATGGCAACACGAAACTGTTAACAGTGTGGTTACGTACTTTTGGCAGTCCTGCTTAAGATCAAGATTTAGGGGTGTGATGACTATTACTATCTTTTACCCGATCAGATTTCAACTCTATTGTGGAATACATTTTGCATTCTGCATCTTGATAAGTATTTGTGCAAACTTGTGACGGGTTTTTAAAACAGCCGTGTTCTTTGGGATAAACTTGGATATATTTTTGTGTATTTGGGGCTGGTTTTGTCGACCTGATTAGTTACTTGCTTTGATTTTTTAAATCCAAATTCCACCTTCCTTCGTGATCTTAAAATTCATAAGTCCTTGTGAAGGAAGACTGAAGGTCATTGAACATGACTACTTGATTACTTGACGATATTTGTGATGGCTAGGATTCCACGTTGATGGGGAAGCCTCACCGTCCGTATTTAAAAGCCTTGTACCAATCCATTGGCGCTTTTAATCTTCGTACTGATCGAGAATTCGGCTGCGTTTTGACAGTTTCGTTCCCAGCAATAGAAGATAAGATGTTTGAATGCAAATTTCTTCGTTTCTAGCAGTAGAAGATCAGATGTTTGAATGCAGATTTCTTCGTTTCCAGCAATAGGAGATCAGATGCCTGAATGCAGATTTCTTCGTTTCCAGCAATAGAAGATCAGGATTTGAATGCAGATTTCACCGTACGATATATAAGAAACAGAAAAGCAGAAGCTCCTTTGTCGTTAAACGGGACCTGAGTCCTCAAAAGTCAACAGCGTGAAAAGAGCAGATATAAACATTGGGAGTGTTATCATAAAAAGAAATAAATGCCATACAAAGGCACAGTCACTGAAAAAAGACTTGGAAGGGCAAAGATACCTTATTAAAACGGACGCTAGAAGGCCACTTGTGCAATTACCTTCGCTCAATCTGGCTTAAAGAGAACAATGGGAACTTCTTGAAGGCATTCTTGGCCCCCATTTCCTCTCATGCTCACGCGCACCGTCTCTTACCGCAGGTTTGGTTGATTGAATGATTGAATATAGAATTTAGGCCATATGCCAAGCACTGGGACGTATGAGGTCATTCAACGCTGAAACGGAAATTGGCAGTAAAATGGGGTGAAAGGTGTAACAGGAGGAAAACCTCGCAGTTGCACTGTGAATCAGTTGTTAGGAGAGGGTGGAAAGTGAGATGGAAGAGAGAGAATATGAAAGGAGGTGCAGTAAAAGTAACGAAAGGGATTGCAGCTAGGGGCCGAAGGCACACTGCAAAGAACGTTAAGAAATGCCTACAGTGTACCGCATAAGGTGCACTGACGGCACTACTCCCCTACGGGGCTTACCTCAGGTTTGGGCGGGGGAGTGCTGGTTCTAAGAGTAGTAGAGAAGTATTCGAGGAGCATTAGAGGTATGTGAAACATGGACTAAACACGTCCTAATTAATGTGGTAGTGATTCCATATCTCCATGAAGTATCACAACAGACAGGGCAAGAATTGGCAAGTTTTATCATTAAGAAATTATCCTAATGAATTTTACTGGAATATCCTTAGGCTTCAGTTTATAGGAATGTTATCGTCTACGCAAGGCTTTAAAGTGGATGTCTGTTGCCTCCCTGTAAAAGACAGCCAGTAGAATTCAAACAATTCTAAACAGCTGAAATCCGACATTCTTGCCATCAGCAAGGAAGGGAAGCGGTTAAAAGGTGACAGTTTTTGCTTACATTCATCTTCATCATTATAATTATCATCGTGATCTTGAAAGGCAAAGCTTCTTTTTCACAGGATGAAGGTATTTGATAAACGGATAAAGACGGCCAGGTCTCACGGGGAATGGAAATCGGTTTCCACGTCTCTTTCTCGCGCTGAAGTTTCTAATCGAGGACGCGTAGGACCACCGTGTAAGTCTTTAGTCTTTAGAAAAACATATATATATATATATATATATATATATATATATATATATATATATATATGTGTGTGTGTGTGTGTGTGTGTGTGTGTGTGTGTGTGTATCCATGTATGTATATGGTAAACAATACGTATTCCTGCTTTAAGATAAGTAGATGAATGGACATTTCTTCTCTTTCAGTCATACTCCCCCTCCAAACACTCTCTCTCTCTCTCTCTCTCTCTCTCTCTCTCTCTCTCTCCTCTCTCTCTCCTTACGAACATACATACATACACAAACCAAACAGGGATGGCGTGACATTAATTGGCAAGATCTTAGCCATAATGAGCAGTCTTTGACAATGACATAAGAGCTACGTAAAGCAAGGGACTCTCACACGTAACCTAGAATTAGTATTACATCCGGGTACTCTAAAAGGAAATAATTATAGACCAGTTGGGCAAACTGGTATGACTAGAAATAATAACGAAACGACAATGTAGAATGAGGTGAAAGAAAGATGGAAATGGTATATATGTCATTCATGGGGTGGCGTTAAATGAGAATGATTTCAGATGGAACGGGGTTTGTGGAGGCATTAATATTTTGAAGGATCGTGTAACTTTCGAAAATGACGAAATTGAAAAAAAGGCAACAATCCATAGAAGAAAAATACAAGCTTTAAATCTTTCTAACAAAAAAAAAAAAGCAAATTATCAATGACGAAAGGCATAAAAAAATGCAAAAGTCAGCTGAAATATAGTAAATAAGAAAAATAAAGTTCTTGGCAAATCTGTAATACGCCTTCAACCCCTCTCAAAAGCAATTAATGTAATTCACAAAAGGAAAGTCTGCGAACAGGAATGAAAATTATGAACGAGAGTAAACCGAGTTTTCCACTGAGGCAGATGCAACTCATCATCGCAGATTTATTTATCAGATATGAGAAAATAGTAGAGATTTTTCCCGATATCTTGGAATTACTGTTTTATAACATTCGGCTTAACAGGTGAGAAAAAAAACACTCTTAATGACCATAATAGTAAAATTTGATAAACGTAAGCATAGCGTGATATAAAAATGTAACTTTTTATGAAAACTCATTCAATTTTACATGTGTTGCAGCCCTGGTCAAAATTGATAAATTAAAAATCATTATATAAAAATCGAGGTAAAATGTGTGTGTGTATATATATATATATATATATATATATATATATATATATATATATATATATATATATATATATATATATATTTATATATATGTACATTTTTTACTTCTGATTTTATATAAATCAGTGTTTAAGTCTTATGCAGTTTTGACCAGGGCCGCAATGCATGTAGAAGAATGAGCTTTCATATATATATATATATATATATATATATATATATATATATATATATATATATATATATATATATATATGGACTACATATATTCACACACATATATATTATATTATTTTGTATATTTGGCTCCATCCTTTATTAGTTATGACACCCCATCGCGAACCAAGCCAAACAAGTAAACCGATTCTGTTAAACCCAGAAACCTCGTAAAAGGTTTTCTACTTTTTATTACCAGGGTCGGTGGGCCCGTTGTTAACAGATCTTCGGCTTCCCTTTTGCGGGCCCAAAGAACATGCGTGTTATCAGTAATACGAACAGTAATGTGTAATTTCCTAAATTAACTCCACTCTCTGGACTCGTGTTCCTCGCAGATATTTATCCAAACATACACGAACTTACTATCGTGTACTTAGATTGCTTCCAAAGGTGATGAAGAACAGAGACATAATAATGGAAGAGGTAGGTGAGTTGAGAATGCGTTGAATGAATAATAAGACATGTACCTGCTTTTGGGAGGAATGAATGACTTAGCATCCGATGGATCACTTCGTCTTTCCACCTTCGGCTATAGAATTGAAAATTAATCGAAAAAATATATATAGTTTTTTCCCACTTCTTCCTCTTCAGTTACATTAAAAAAGTAATCCCATTTGATTGTGAAACACGTTTTGCCCGAAAACATATTCAGAACGACAAAAGTAGCAACAAAACAGCTCCCGTAGGTTAGTGCCGTCAGTGCACCTCATGCGGTGTATTGTAGGCAATACTTGAGGTTCTCTTCAGCGTCCCTTCGGCCCCTAGCTGCAACCCCTTTCATCCCATTTACTGTACCTCCATTCATATTCTCTTTCTTCCATCTTACTTTCCACTCTCTCCTAATTTTATGGCATCAGTAATGATGAAAAATGTGCTCCTTTACTTTTGTATTCAATCTTGATATACTGTTAGAAATGCAAGATTCAGTGCGCAAGAAAAGGGCAATTGCTCATCATTAAAGACCGCGATTATTCTTCGTAGTCTTCAGTATTAATAAAAGCTCCTATAACTTGACTCGACGTGCATTTGTAGTAGGTGGTAGTTAATAAAATGAGACTCAGTTCCCCATTTTCTTCTTTATTACAAAAAAAAAAAAAAAATACCAACGGGGGTGCTCGTTGAGATGAGATAGTTTCTCCCCGTGAATCCTCCTGCCCATTTCTCACTCACGCTATTTCGTACATACTCCTTGCACACGGGGTAACCCGTTCACTAGCAGATCCAGGGGGCGGGGTGGGGGCACCTGGGGTACGTGGCTCCCCCATGAAAAATAACGACAAAATAATTTTGTTGAAGATTTAGGGAATAATAACATAAATGAGAAATATAAAAATGGGAAAAAAATTCAAAATCTATTATAGAAATAATAAAATGTTGAAAAAATAATAATAACAATAATCTTAATGGTAACAATACTGGGATATGTAAATGCTATAAAATAATATATATATATATATATATATATATATACATACATAATATATATATATATATATATATATATATATATATATATATATATATATATATACATACATATATATATATATATATATATATATATATATATATATATATATATGTATGTATTTATATATATAGCCTACATGTATGTATATATATATACATACATATATAAAATGAAAATTGTTACCCTATGAAATTTTTCTGGATCCGCAAGTGAACCCATTAGGGTTTTCAAACTATCACAAAAGATCAATTTAACAACTTAGTTTATATATATACTCAAGATGATACAGAGGTCACTGGAACATGATCATAAAATATGTATAAATTACTCAAATATCTTCCAAGGTAATAAATGGTATGTGGCAACATATTTTACATATGTTCTCAGATGTTCTTTTCTTGTGACGAGTACAGACCACGTATAACACTCTTACAGTGAGTAACTGTTGGAGCAAAGGTGGTGTGGTATCACACGCTAGAGGTCTTTGACCAAAAGGTGATTGATTCCCTTTCACTACCTGTACAGAAAAACGCCACACGACCGGACTTGGTCATCCATATTCTTTCAGCTTTGTAAAACAAAGCTTATCATGTTATACAGTCATGTTTAATCATATCTACAGAAAAATTGTCAATATGCCACATCATTACACATTAACGGTAAATTTAAAAGCCATATATACAGCGGTTTTTAGTGGAGTGTATATTTTGTCTTTATTAAAGGGGCTGCGGTAGTGGGGGTCCTGTTGGCGGGTTGCTCATATGACATAAGTAGAGCAAAGGAACTTTCGTTTTAATATGAAGATCCAATTCTGGTACAGATTTCATAGATCTCCCTATGGCAATTGCCAAAGTTATTTGAGGTGAACTTACTGATACGAACATGAATTATTGATACTGATCAAGATATTAGATCAACACCTCTTCTAACGAAATTTTTAAAGCATTCACACCGGCTCGTTGGATTGTACACTAGAAAACCTTTTTTTGGGAGGGTGCCGGGTTCTGGTGGGTAGATATAAGTGGTATTTTGGAGCTTTCGTTCGTCCCTTATAGTCCTGTTGTGTTGCCAAATTCGACTATCTGTCTTCAGAGTTATTCAAGGTCAAATCCTGGGTTAGAAATCAGAATTGATATTCATTGCCCTTAAAATATTCGTAGCAAACAGCAAACATCAGTAGCAGATGTATTAACACTTTCATAATAATACCGAAACAGCAGGGGTATAAAACTCATATTACTGACGTTTGTGACTCAAGCCCATGCTTTCTTTGGTAATAAAAAAACAATACTGCTAAATATATAGTTCACTTGTTGACGAATACTTAAAGCTAAAAAGTATTTAATCTTTTTCTTATTTTCGTTTGCAACATATCCTGGGCATTTTTTGCCCTTCTTTCGATCTTATGAAAAAATTCTTTGTTACTTATTGCTTTTAAAATGTATAATATACATGTAGTATGTAGTATGTACGTATGTAGGTAAAAGAGAGAGAGAGAGAGAGAGAGGAGAGAGAGAGAGAGAGAGAGAGAGAGAGAGAGAGAGAGAGAGTGTTCCTGCCTACGCGGCAACTTTTTGAGAAGAAAAATTGAATGTTTGGGTTATTAATTGCAGCGGGGGTCACTAGCAAAATTTGTCGTACTGTTTTGACAAGTTTGCGAACTGTACGCACTGCCGATTAAAGAGGCGTCCGAATGATGGACACAGTTTGTCATATCGGTGATAGATTGGAGTATATTATCACTTGGACATAACGCTTTATTCTTTTGTGAGTAGAGATCCAGCGAAGATTCTCTTATAAAAATATTTTGTGAGTTGAGATCAAGAGATGATTCTATTGTAAAACTATTTTGTCAGTAGGGATCAAGAGATGATTTTATTATAAGACTATTTTGTGGGTAGAGATCGAGAGAAGATTCTCTTATAAAAGTATTTTGTTACTAAAGACCAAGAGAAGATTCTCTTATAAAGTTATTTTGTTAATAAAGATCAAGGGAAGATTCTCTTATGAAGCTATTTTGTTATTAAAGATCAAGAGATTGTATTATAAAACTATTTTTTCAGTAGAGATCAACTGAAGATTCTCTAATTAAACTATTTTGTTAGTAGAGATCAAGAGATGATGCTACGATAAAACTATTTTGTCAGTAGAGATCAAGTGAAGAGTCTTTAATAAAACTACTTTGTTAGTAGAGATCAAGAGATGATTCTCTAATAAAATTATTTTGTTAGTAGAGATCAAGAGATGATTCTCTGATAAAACTACTTTGTTAGTAGAGATCAAGAGATGATTCTCTAATAAAACTGTTTTGTTAGTAGAGATCAAGGGAAGATTCTTTAATAAAACTATTTTGTTGGTAGAGATCAAGAGAAGATTCTTGTATGAAACTACTGTATTTTGTTAGTAGAGATCAAGCAAAGATTCTCTAATAAAACTATTTGGTCAGTAGAGATCGAGCGATTTTGTCTTTATGAAACTATTTTGTTAGTAGAAATCAAAGAGATGATTTTGTTATAAAAGAATTTTGTCAGTAGAGGTCAAGAGATGATTCTATTATAAAACTATTTTGTCAGTAGAGATCAAGAGAAGATTCTGTTATAAAACTATTTTGTCAGTAGAGATCAAGGGAAGATTTTCTTATAAAACTGTTTTGTTAGCAGAGATCGAGAGATGATTCTCTAATGAAACTATTTTGTTAGTAGAGATCAAGTGATGATTCTCTAACAAAACTATTTTGTTGGTAGAGATCGAGAGAAGCTTCTTTTATGAAACTATTTGTTAGTTGAGATCAAGCAAAGATTCTCTAATAAAACTATATGGTCAGTAGAGATCGAGAGATGATTCTTTAATAAAACTAGTGTCAGTAGAGATCAAGAGAAGATTCTTTTATGAAACTATTTTGTTAGTAGAGATCAAGAGATGATTCTCTAATAAAACTATTTTGTTAGTAGAGATGAAGAGAAGATTCTCATATGAAAGCATTCTAATGAAGTCAATTATTTTATTGTCTACGTGTTGTATAAAATATAAATAGCAAGCGTAGGTGGAGACAGAGGAGGAATATTAGGCTGCACAGAGGTCTAATGTTTATTATTGTTGTTATGAGTATTATTTGCTGTTACCCACTTTTCGGTGTTTGCAGCAGCAGCAGCAGCAGCAGCAGCATCGGAATCCACCTCTAGCATTTCGCGTGACAAGAACTGACACATGTGACCGATCTCTGAAGCTTTAGTTTCAGGCCCGTCCCACCCACTCGCTCCGAGATAGACCTAAACGGTCGGAATTTTTGGTCGAAGCGAAGCAGCAAACAATTTGGGGAATCTCTGCTTTTGTTCAATGCGATAGAGTCTTTGCCGGAGTGCATTTCGTGTATTTTATCAAGCAAGCTTTCAGTGACACTTCTGCCTCTTTTAGTTTTCTGTAAAAGGAAACTGTGCCAGCTTTGTCTGTCCGTCCGCACTTTTTCTGTCCGCCCCCAGATCTTAAAAACTACTGAGGCTTGAGGGCTGCAAATTGGTATGTTGATCATCCACCCTCAAATCATCAAATATACCAAATTGCAGCCTCTAACCTCAGTAGTTTTTATTTTATTTAAGGGTAAAGTTAGCCATAGTATGCTTCTGGGCAACGATAATCAAGGCCGTATAAAGTTTCATGGGCCGCGGCTCTTGCCGATTGATACCGAGACCACTGAAAGCTAGATCTATTTTCGGTGGCCTTGATTATACGATGTACAGAAAACTCGACTGCGCCGAAGAAACTTCGGCGCATTTTCTACTTGTTTTCAGTTTAATAGAATGTGAATTATTATTAATGCAATTAATCATAATGCGCTTAAATTCTTAGTAAAGAAATAAAAAAGCTAAAGAAGGGAAGGTGTAAAACATCTAAACTGTTTGTCTTTCGACGATGGCCAAAGTAACAGTTAACATTATCAGAAAAGTAAACACCAGGTCGTACTCCAGTGTAGGATTACGTAATCCATACAGGAGAACGATGCTCCAAATAATAACATAAAAATCTGTACATAACTGTGTGAAACTGTCGAACAGTATCTAGATTTTATAAGCGAGTTTGGAACCATCAAGTAGAATGCAAACTTTACACAGCGAAACAGATGAACCTTACTTTGCAAATAATAGTGATGATAATAATCCATCGTTTCTCAAACCCTCTGTATTTACCACCTGCTTCTTTCCTAGTCTCATCTGCCGAAGAGGAAAGCATCCAAACTCCCCTACCCTTATACTTCCAATCTCCAGCCCCCCCCCCCTGCCCCCTTCACCCTTAGGGCTGGGGAAGCGAAAGCTCGATAACTATAAGGACGGGAGCTTACAGTACATGAGAGCTATAACCTGGCTTGCAATAGCCAGTTGTGGAATGGCGAAAAGATTAACTATATCCAATTTTTTTAAATTTTTGCTTAAACTATATACTGTACCTAAAGCTTCCCAGTGTTATGTCCTGAAATGCTGGTTAGGCCTAGTCGAGCACAAGTAGGTCGAGTCTTAAACGTCAAAGTATGCCTTATACATTTTATTGTTACTTGTATTATTTGTTTATTTTTCACGTCTTCATTCTGGCATTGGAACGAGGACATGTTCTCTCTCTCTCTCTCTCTCTCTCTCTCTCTCTCTCTCTGATTTCTTGCATTTAACATTTGCTGTCACGAAATTACCTTGTCTGGCATCGTCAACAGTTGCAGCTGTTCCCAGGACACGTAGCCATCCTCAAAGTAAGCTCAACTGAGCGTGTGCAGGCAGGGTGAATGAAGTGAGTGAAACAAGATGCTAAACACAACTCTTGCCTCAGCGGCTGAACCAGACAAGTGGATGTCACAAAATTCCTACAAAAATTATGTTTCGCGATGAGCTTACGTTCACGGAAATCCATAGACGAGTAGTCAGACAGTGTTTATGTGAATGGTTCCACTAACAACTGTACAGTATCTCGCCTCATCGCGTTACTGGCACTACCAGATGTGCTTAAAAGACTTCCCCATGAGTTCCTGGTTCGGTACATCTTGCTGATAAGGCAAATGCCACTGACCTTATGCTGGCGTTTGACATGGTTGGGAAAGTATCACCAAACTACGAGGCGCTTCAGGAGCAAGGGTCCGTGCTGGTTTGAACCCTCGCTCGTCTCCCTACTAATTAAGGGAGTGTACAAACCTCTCTACTCGTATAATTACTGTCCTTGGACAGCTCTTGCTAAAATGATAACTGTCCTTAACCTTACGAAGGTGCCTAAAAGATCGCGAAAAGTATTAAAGAAATTTGGATCTTTCCCAGATAGTGACCCCCAAGGGTTTTCGGGGGTCGTTATCTAGGACTAATATTTCTTGGGGGTCATTATCTTTATGATCTTTACAGTCTTTTGTTTATGCTTTAACGGTAATCCCCAACGGGCTTGTCACATACTAAA
>NC_089793.1:20157823-20207823 GCF_040412425.1 Macrobrachium rosenbergii | reverse complement strand
CGTGGTGACTGCCCCCTTTTATCCAGGTATTTCTGTCCCATTTAAGAGGGAAGCGGGGTGGGAGGGAAGAGGGAAGGGAAGAAGAAGGAAGAAGGGGAAAGGTTTGTGGACGTTCATCCTACGAACAGCCGTAGGTGAACTGACCGGCATTACTGTGGCGACTGTCCCTTTTATCCAGGAATTACTGTTGTGACTGTCCCTTTTATCCAGGTATTACTATGCTGTCTGTCCCCTTTATCTAGGTATTACTGTGGTGACTGTACCTTTTATCTTGGTGTTACTGGGTGGCTCCTTTTATCCACATAATACTGTGGCGACTATCCCTTTTATCCAGGTATTACACTGCTGACTGTCACCTTTAACCAGTTATTACTGTACTGTCTGTCCCTTTTATTCAGGTGTTGCTGTGATAACTGTCCCTTTTATCCAGGTATTACAATGCTCTCTGTCCCTTTTAACCAGGCATTACTGTACTGTCTGTCCCTTTTATCCAAATATTACTGTGGTCAATGTCCCTTTTATCAAGTTATTACTGTAGTCTGTCCCTTTTATCCACTTATTACTGTGGTGACTGCCACACATGCAGGTATTATAGTGATGGCTGTCTTTTTATCAGCTGTGCACAGCACTGTCTGTCCCATTTATCTGTACTGTGGTGACTCCAGCATCCAGTATTCCCAGTAAAAAATTGATGTTATAGGGATTTATTGTTGCAGGTTAATCATATCTCACAATGCCAGGAAGAAAACCGGGCTTGAAGTCAGGGTGAAAATCTGACCATTAACCCTCCAAGCACCCGAAGGAAAACTTGATGGACTACTAAAAATTTCATTTGTGATGTCTATGTTTGTATGTCTATCACGGGGGTATGGGTGTTAAACCTACCCTATCATCTAAGTTGGGTCAAATGATGGCCAAGTGCCAAATTTTGTCTAGATCGGTCAAGCGGGTCGGATTTCCCTAGCGCACGAACATACAAACTAGCTTACAAACTAACATCCATACATACAAACATACAAACATTCACTTCCATATATAAGATATACTAAACCTTGGTTATACACCTGCTCAGATGCCATACCAGAATGAGTTCTGCGGTGACTGAATTTTATCAATAGTCGA
This sequence comes from Macrobrachium rosenbergii, assembly GCF_040412425.1. Classification (NCBI taxonomy): domain Eukaryota; kingdom Metazoa; phylum Arthropoda; class Malacostraca; order Decapoda; family Palaemonidae; genus Macrobrachium; species Macrobrachium rosenbergii. Next base: position 20,206,701 of record NC_089793.1, on the reverse strand, counting down.
GGAAGTACAAACAACACTTGTGTGATAGGTGTTTTCTAGGACGTTGTCCGTATAGGCTCTTGGAAACAGATATTAAATGTAATTTTAGGAATAGCAGAGGGTCGTGGGAAGGTTTATGCCCAGAACCATTATTTGTTGATAGTCATCAGCGTGTCTGGCATAGTAATGAATCAGGGGAATGGTTAATTATTGGTAGAATATAAAAAAATTCTATCATTATTTTTGTTTTTATTTGTACAGTTGTTATTGTTGTGCGAATGGTTGTTTTTGTGACTGCTGCTGTCGTTGTTATTTTGTTCCTTGCAGGCAGTCTAAAAGCGCTTTTTAAAAGTTGTTTATCCATTATTTTGATACTAGAGTCGAAACACCATCTGAGAATTATTGTAGTAACTGGAAATTATATACGTTACCATATAGCTAAAGTTGATTAACCAATATCTAAGTTAAGTATACCTTAGTTTTAATATCTAAAGTTATGAAGTTAGTTCCGTAATTAAATGAAGAAGCAAAATCTCGTAATATACACTAACAGCTGTCACTTAAACTATAAGGGTGCCACAGTAAAAACTAATACTGCTACTGAGGATGAGAAAGGAAAATGGGTGAGCACAGAAAATGGAACAGAGTGGAAGAAGGCGAAATAATGATGAAATATGAAGAGCCCGGTCTGAACGCTGATCTTGACCGTCGTGAAAATAACAGTGTTTCCTGGCCGAGATCTGTAGGCAGCCTTTTTGTTCAGCTGGTTCCATTTTCTATCTGATTCCTGTATTTGGGAAAGAGATAAATCAGGCTGACGTTAAACTCGAACGCTTGACCAATTACCAGGGACCAGCACTAACTTTCTACACCCACCCTCTAGTCCTCCAGCCATAAAATCGATTTTACTAAAATGTAATTCCTGTTTTCATTTATTGGTTTTCAACAGACGCAGCCTGAAGGGTTCCTCAATTTTCAAAGTCTTTTATAAGAGTTGTCGGTAAGTTTTTCATGGAGCAATTTTAGCATGAAATAATCTCCAGTGTTACAGTTCACTAAATTGTGTTTCTGCTTTTGTTTTTCTTTGACATGTTCATTATCAGTATGCTCTTCCACGTGACATAACGTTACTCAGAGTTATTTGTTGTATAACTCCTTTGTCCTAACTTGAATCAAATGTTTTTCTTATCAAGATACACCACAGCCCTTCAGACATGTTCACGAATGGTTAGAATTCTAGAGAGAGTGTGCAAAATGCCAGACTGTAATGTTGTTTAGATTTCCCTCTAGACTGGTCTGCTTTGATGTCCAGGTTTAACAGAGCACTCGAGTAAGAGGAAAAACCCAGAGAATACTTAATATCTTTGCGCCAAGGACTTGTTCTCCCAAAAAGCGCTAATCGTTCAAGTATTACGGGCACATTTCAGTACTGCTGGACACAACGAACGATACAAAGCGAGGTTTCACGTAAATGTTCATTGGCCTTATGAAAATTATTATTTTCCTGTTGACTACCGGTTTCCAAGGGAAAAAACTTGCTTTCGGAGCCAAGGGGGACTTGGGTGAAGTTCCTAAGTAGATAAGATACTTGAGTTTGCCTTTGTTAGCAAAGTTTTTGATGAAATTCACTAGCACTCTTTGGTATTTTGCGCAATGCTAGCGCTCTCAGTTCGCTTTTCTTGACTGCTGTAAAATAGTTGACATATTAAAGACTGCATTATTTATTCTTACAAGAATTATCAGCATTAAAGGTGTAATGCATGAAACTGTAAAGTAAGTTACAATTCTGTTGGGAAAAATGAGTAATTTATCAGTCCTAAAGCCAACGAAGAATATTCGATACTAATCTCTGCAGTTTTAGTTCTTTTGGCATCATCATTATCATAATTAATTTGACACTGTTTGTGAGACACCTTCCAAAATGGTTTTCTCTAAAAGTAAAAACAATCACGCCTTATGTTACACCACAATTTTTTTTGCATTAGAAAAATACATTAATGCAGTTTTACAGTTATTTCATAGCATTTACATAATTTTACAATGATACTGTGTTCATAGTAAGCGACCTACCTAAGCTAAAGTGACGTGAATATTGGTTGAATGACCAGTTTATAACAGCATGGGAAACTAACGCTGACAGGTGACAAAGAAAATTTAATCTAACTGCGCATTGCGGTAGTCAGTCATTTACGCCTTGGGGGACAGTGATGCGTTTGATGTCTATCGATACCATGACGTTCATCCCGTTTGAAACTTCAGCTAAAAAATCGTCATCTTCTCAGTTCAGCTGTGAGAGGCCTACATTAGTTCATTTACTTTAAACTTGATTATATTTGCAATTTGCTTAACAGTGTACCGTTTTTGCTAATCAAGACAGTGGATCCAGGAGACCTGTCATGATAAGTAACCGGAATACAGCTATCGAACTGATACAGAGAACTCTTAATTCAACGGTATCAGATGATTAGGATTAGGTAGGTACACAGCAGGCTAATGAAAAAGGGACTGTTGTAACTAGTTTAATTTGGGTGATGGATTTTTATGAAATTATTATAATAATTGTTTCGGCAGGGCCGAGAACCAACTCTTTGAACTTAAATATTAAATGATAAATTTCCAGAGGATCGACATTTTTTTTATGAACATTTTTACTTTTGTGCAATACCCAAAGGATGGTAGTGCCGTCAGTGTACCTCGTGCGGTGAACTGTAGGCATTACTTAAGGTTCTTTGCAGCGTGCCTTTATTTCTTTGCAACCCCTTTCGTTTCTTTTATTGTACCTCCTTTCATATTCTCTGTCTTCCATCTTACTTTCCACCCTCTCCTAACAATTGATTCATAGTGCGACTGCGATGTTTTCTTCCTGTTACATCTTTCAAACCTCCTTACTGATTGTCAATTTCCGTTTCAGGTCTGAATGACCTTATAGGTCCCAGTGCTTGGCCTTTGGCCTAATTTCTATATTCAGTTCAATTCAGTTCAATTTTTGTGCAATTACTATATTCCCGAGCAATGTGTGTCTATAAATTTACTTACCAAGAGAGAATGTGCTTCTTCGGGATTCAAGGACGAGAGAGAGAGAGAGAGAGAGAGAGAGAGAGAGAGAGAGAGAGAGAGAGAGAGAGAGAGAATTCTCGATATCAAAACACCTGGGTAAAACGTTGTTTGGAAGCTATTCACGGTAAACAAATACCACTGCTTCAAAAAAAGAAAGAAAAAAAATAAGCAGCAAACTAAAGGTAAAAAATGTCACTGACTTTTACAGTTGCAGAATGTTGAAGCTTGTCTGACAGGAAGAAGTGACAGTTGGGGGCTGGAGTACTGACCTAGATCTCTATGATAAAACGTCTTAATGAATTATCCAGACCTCCTACCCTAATTGTCTTGATACATGTAATTGTAATGAAAAATACCTAACATAATATCATTTATATAATGTATAAGTTTCTCAAGGTTCATGTTCCGTTTAGTATTCTTAAAGGTTTGATTCCCAGCGAAGACTTCTTGTCATTCTCTATTTTCAGTTTTGATTTACTAGAAAAAATACATTGTCGGAACTGTGAGTTGTAATCTGATTTTGTGAGATAATCTTAGCTATGATTTATAGATAAAACTTGATAGAGTAAACTTTTTACATATATGAAGGATGAGAGCAGAGGTATCGCGCAATAGCAGAGGCAAGGAAAGTAGCAGGATTCTTTGCTAAAGGTTTGGGAGAAAAGACAAGGCCCTATGAGAGAGAGAGAGAGAGAGAGCAGAGCGAGCACATGCCACCGAGATCAAGTGTTTGTGTAGAATATATGGCTTGAAAGGAGTTGAAGATATTGGCTCATCGGGACGAAGTAGAAAACCATGAAAGGGTCTATAATTTGGAATTTTAACAGAAAGAAGAGGGAGACTAAGGAAGTATCGGCTCAGAAGGGATAGGAAATGAGTTAGAACGGAAGGTCTTTAAAATCCAGGAAGCACGTATGTGCAGGATACGAGCGACGGGCACAGTGTATGTAAAAACAAGAAATGTGCTTCCTCAGAGGATGGCTTGAGAACCTTACCGATACTTTCCCTTAAAGACAGTCAGGCCATACGACGAGAATAACCTCTGGGTTTAGCGTTTCTTATTTTGAAAACTGAATAGAAATGACAATCAACAATAAGGTCCATATGCTGCTTTGTCACTTCCATGATACTGTATAACATCACCGGACACATCCGTGTTGCACCTTTACGGCTAAAACTTATGCGATCGAGTTTATTCCTTGTTAGTAACTAGAGAGAGAGAGAGAGAGAGAGGGAGATACGAAAACCTGTTATTTCATTAATTCCAGTAACAGGTTACCGTGCGAGGGAAAGCGAGATGAAGCAGACATGAAAATGAACGTAAGAAGTGATGAATGAGGAAGATTTCCCTCCTTTCTTTTCTCTCTTGGTAATTTCATTTTTTTTTAATCTCTCTCTCTCTCTCTCTCTCTCTCTCTTGTGACCATTTTTAACGCATGGGTTTTAAGAGTTTTTTGGAGAGGTAGGAAGGCAAACAAAACATACAGAAGCAATCCAATATGGAATACAGAATCGAGATAATTTTTTACACGCCGGAATGCCTGTGATTGCCTAATTACCCACGATTTTTCAGACGTGTTTCAGAGAGGCAGAAAGGCAAAAAAAAAAAAGAACCAACAAAACTAAAAAAAAAACAACAAAACTATATAAATATGAAAGAACTAAGCACGCTTTCAACCTCTGAACGTTTCACAGGTCACTCCAGCACCAAGCATTCTTTTGTGACAAAGGTTTGTTTTCCAACTTCATCCTACGTTATGATGGAAAAGTGCTAAGATTAGAAGAATAATGCGTTGCTCGGTGGTAAATTATTCATAAACAATTTGTTAATGAGGTTGTGAAATGGTTCTCTAAATATATCAAAAGGTCCATCAAAAGAACTGATGTTTAATCATCACATAATTTCATCACTAAAAAGGACAAGTGATCTGATTATCGTCTATTTTCTTCGCAGCAAAATAACGTTGACATTAATATCCTATTATTAGAAAGCGAAAGAACAAAGATATAACAACATTTCAGACTAGTTATTTTGATGAGAGATATAAATCCAGTATCCGAAAGTCGGAGAAGTAGGAAAGATTGTGTGCACACATCTATTTAATTTTAATTCTGTCAAAATGGATAATACTCTGGTTTGCTCTTATTTTACTTGTTTCTGTCATTCATATACTTCTCTTCAGATGCTGGATAATTCGCAGTCAGTCACCAATTCGCGTACCACTCTTATTCCTTAATCACTCTTTCCACTTGTGAAAGAAATATCTTTTTCACTCTCTCATTTCAAAGGATTTGTTCGCTCAGAAATAGCGAAAGTGCAGATAAGAGATCAATCATCGTCTTGTTCTCTTATTCCCAGATTATTCCCAGAACTCTCGAGACCTCCTTCCACCCGCAAAATCTCATTTCATTCTACCCTAATACCTTACCTGGCTGGCCCCGTAATCTGCCAGTCCCTAGATCTCGCCACGCCTGACCGGTCTCCTGTCTCACTGGCCTCATTGACACCCCCACCGTACCTCCCTTGTTTAGTTAATTAAGCATTTTTTGTCAGATATCTATTGTTACTTTTTTTTTATATGCTTACGCAAAATCACCACCTTATGATCACTTCAACTGTTGTGATAGAAGAGTTTCTTTCCGTTCAACTTAGCAAATGGCCTTTTTTTTTTTTTTTTTTTTTAATCAAAAATCCGGAATCAAACAGATAAAAACCTCGGTAACTTTTAGGGTAGACGTGTGTGTGGGGTAAAAACCCCGGTAACTTTTAGGGTAGACGTGTGTGTGGAGGTAAAAACCTCGGTAACTTTTAGGGTAGACGTGTGTGCTGAGGTATTTCTAGTAAAAAAGGAACGAGTTTTCGCTAATTTTCTATCCATTTGTCTGGCCTTCTGTTATTTTCTTTATTTTATATTGTTTAGCACACTTTCAATACTTCACGTGATTTTTTGGTCCATACTATGGACACACACAGAGAGAGAGAGAGAGAGAGAGAGAGAGAGAGAGAGAGAGAGAGAGAGAGAGAGAGAGAGCTCTCATCTTCCGAAACCACCATCGGTGTTACATAATAGACAGTAAATCATCAGCAGTAGTCCTAATGATGATATTCACTTTGCCGGTACAAACGGCGATCCGTACGCAAGGCCTTGGGCCAAGTCACATAAAATAATAACAGAGTAAAATAATCTATGGGAACATTAATCAAGGGAAGAACTTTTCGAGGGAAATGATCTCTTATGTATGTCAGCTATAATAATATATGCTGTACGTCATCGTCTTCAGCGTACCGGATAAGGTTCCTGAAGCAGTAACGTAGAGAGAGAGAGAGAGAGAGAGAGAGAGAGAGAGAGAGAGAGAGAGAGAGAGAGAGAGAGAGTTTGCCTGTCTTGTTTTTTATTTTCTGCCTTGCTTCTTTGTTTATTCTTTTCCCTTCTCCGTAGGGTTTGGGGATTAGCTGTGAAGATTGGAAGACTTTTAATTCTTTGCTTTCTTCTACTTTGACATAAGAGAAGAAAGTATGGTTATGTACTGTTCGGAAATGAACGCTGTGGTTGATCTGTGTATATATATATATATATATATATATATATATATATATATATATATATATATATATATATATATATATATATATATATATATATATATATATATATATATATATATATATATATATATATATATATATATATTTATTTATTTATTATATATTACTAAAGGACCTCATTCAAACTGGATGGTATCTGATGAAGTATTTATTCAGAAAAGTTACAAGCTTTCTTGTACAAACAGTCCACATTATCAAGTATCCGTACAGTGCCTAATAATAACGTGGACTGTTTGTCCAAGAAGGCTTGTAACTTTTTCTGAATAAATACTCCATTAGATACCATCCAGTTTGAATGAGGTCCTTTTAGTAATTCTACTAATGCACAGAACAATTGTGTTATGTGGTAAAGTTAATATATATATATATATATATATATATATATATATTCATTATATAAGACTATATATATATATATATATATATATATATATATATATATATATATATATATATATATATATATAATTCACACAAGACTTTTTCTACTCCCAAAACTGATGTTAGGCTGCAATTACATCTTGATATCGATATGAGTTTACCTTTGAAATAATTTACACCCAAAAAGGGTAGCTTATAAGTGAATTCGCCCTGGCCAGGATTCGAACCTGTTCATTTTGCATTTGATACACAGGTGACAGGTCGTCATCTAATAAGATATCAAGAGAGATAAAAGTGGAATTCAGGTTTGGTACATAGAATTGTGCCATAATATATATATATATATATATATATATATATATATATATATATATATATATATATATATATATATATATATATATATATATATATATATATATATATATATATATATATATATATATATATATATATATATACATATGTTTGTGCGTGTGTGTATATATCTAAATGTGTTCTTGCTCAAGACTAAGTGCTTGAAATACGTCTAGGGTCCATAAAATAAAAATTAACAATTGAAAAGCAAATATTTCAGCTGCTTCTTCAGCCAAGAACAGTTGTAAGTGTGGAAGGCAGTTGGTGCATAAGACGTGCATCTGAGTAGCATAAAGGAGGGAAAAACGATTTGGTTGTTATATAAACAGTAATTGACTCACTGATCCTAAAGGATATGCTTTTTAGGCGAGGTCACTGGATCCTCTTACTTTGGTAAATGACTAATATCCAGTTTCTAGTTCCGACCTACTCAGTTTGCATTGTTGATTCAATCGGTAACGGCAGACTTCAAGGTCTTCCTATTAAACGTTGAAAAGTTGATTTGATAATAGTCGAGTGTGACAGTTTTACGAGAGGTGGTCCCGGCCGCATTTTCCCTGAGATGTAACCGAGCGCCGGGACCTTTCCCTGAAAAAAGGGGGGACGCCATATCTTACAAACAAACCATAGAATTTTCTTGAAAATAATCTCATTATGTTTCCCACAATCAAATTACTTAGGAAGTATGATCCTAACCCAACCTAACCTAACCTAACCAACCATCTAACTCAACCTAACCCAACCCACATAACCTAACCTAACCCAATCTAACCCAACCCAACCCAACCTAACCTAACCTAACCACCTAACTCAACCCAACTCATCTCACCCTAACCTAACCTATCCACCTAACTCACCCTAACCTAACCACCTAACCCAATCCAACCTAACCTAGCCACCTAACCCAACCTAATCCAACTCAACCTAACCTAACCACCTAATGCAACCTAACCTAACCTAAATTTAAGCACAAGCATTAAGCCACAAATATTGTCAAATACGAATTCATTACACCCAGGAAGATGTACTTATCAATTATAATTCCTATTTGGTGTAAGTTATTCCCAAGGTATAGTGAAGTCGACATTAACGTTGTTTATGGTATAATATTTGTATACATGTGCCTATGTAACTAGAAAAAGTGACCAATGCACACATCATAGATATACTGTATGTAATAATATACATATGTATATATTATATATATATAATATATATATATATATGTATATATGTATATATATATATATATATATATATATATATATATATATATATAACCATATATATATATATATATAACATATGCTACTCTTTCTTATATATATATATATATATATATATATATATATATATATGTGTAATGTGTGTGTGTGTGTGTGTGTATATATTCTTATTTCTTACATATTTAGATGTTCGTCTGTCCAGCGTGTTAGCTAGAAGTCAAATTTCATGGCAGCTGGAGGACCACTAAGGGGGACAGAATGTAGGCATCCTATCCCAATATCGTACGATATTGGAGGACAGAAAGCCATTAGGGCACAAGGACAGGTCATGATAGTAAATGGGCTGCTAGACTGACCCTTAGTTGGTCTTAACTTTAAGACCTATTTCCCTTTGACCTTTGTGCGGCTGTTATTTGCTTCTTGATGTGACCTGACTCGCTCTCACTCCATTCCCTGACACCAAAGTGCAAGGTTGCTACACTTTTAACTGCACTGAGTCTGGTGCTTTTCTGTACTCCCTCCACTGGTCATGTGTTGGAACTTCTAAAAGAGCTGCCTGAATCCATCTCCTGCAAGCGAGCTCCATGCACAGATGCAATAAGGTACGTCCTGAAGTCGCAAGTAGCACCAGTGTTCTTTTCCTATTCTTGAATTTCCCTCAGTTTTCAGTACTTCCAAATTTTCATTCTCCTAGACAAAGTCCCTTTTTTCCCACATCCTAGTCTGGTAATAATTAGAACATTCCCACCATAGTGTTACCATGTGCTAATCAAATCTAATTAATAATACCCTCCTTCGTGAGTAATTAATTTCATGTGAGAGAAAGCCTTTGTGTAAATGAATGCTGACCTGGAATTCTTTTCCAGAATCCTGTTGTTTGGCTCTTCGTGTTCTGCCCTGCCCATGTGAAACAATTGCCTTAGAAGACTCAGTTCCATTTTGCCACAGGCAAGACACTTCTGCAATCGACATTCTACAAGGGCCATGTGTTAGCCCTCTCGAGCGTTAACGTTGTGTTAATATAAAATAATTTTATCAGCTAGTCTTAACTATTTTATCAGATTGGTATCAAACTCTTTGTAGGGCTGTAGCCTTCTCAGATTTATTTATTTGCTAACTGTAGTTACACTTTTTTTTTATGGTACATTGCATGTGCCTCGATTGCTGAACTGCCAGCCTGTCCATATTAATTTCTAGTTGAAAATCTGTAAATAAATTTAATCTAACCGACTGGTTTGAAAGGTAACCTTCCCATTTTCTTTGAATAGATGTAATATCAGGGTAGCCTAAGTCGTACTGTTAATTACATTTATTGCTTATGTTCTGAGATCTAGGTGTTGGCTCTGAGGCAAAAATTTCATTCAAAATTCAATTTAACTTTTTCAACCAGACTCAGAACATAACTTAATATATATATATATATATATATATATATATATATATATATATATATATATATATATATATATATATATATATATATATATATATATATATATATATATATATATGGATGATTGTATAATGAGGACAGTGGAATTCACAGAATAGATGAAATGAAAAGAAAGGCGGTGGGTACTCTGAAGTTGTAGACTTAGAGGAGAAGACTGCCATTAGAAGAGGTAAAAGTAAGATTTTTTACTAAAGGAATGTTGCTCCTCGTCATTATGATAATATGGTTCAGTTAAGCGAAAACGGGAAGCTGTGGAATGGCTTCTTTGAGGTATATTTAGAGTAAAGACACTTGACCAGATGAGACGAAAGGAAATATGAAGCAGTAGTAAAGGGACTGAAGATGAAAAATACGTTGCAAGTTGCTGGAGTGGTTTGGCCATGAAATTAGGGAATGCGACTCGTGAAAAGGTACTGTATATAAGCTGCTGTGAGAACGAAAGGGATAATGAGATGAGAAACACCAAAACGTTGGACTGATTGAGCACAGAATACTGGAAAGAAAGTGGTGTTGGTCGGTGATTTAAATGAAGACGTAAGAGATGAAGAAAGAGATCACATAACCATTAGGTAAGTAGCACTCGCAGGATTATGGCGAGTGGTAGATTCCACACTGATGATGAAGTTTTTGGATAAATTATTTACCAGAATAATGAACTTTTACAATGATATAAAGTATATTTATTCGCATAAAGTGGTAGGCATTTCAAATAATTTTTTTAATTACATTGCAAATAGGTAGTACAATATTGAATTGCAATGCAAATTTGGCTAACAAAACTATGATTAGTGACGGAATTAAAAACAAGAAATTAATATAAACCACCCAAAGTATGAGAGCAAAATTACAGAAAAGTCAAACCAAAAACCCACGAAGAAAAAAAATGAGAAAAGAGATACTTTCCACTCTTCTAGATCATTACTCTCCTTCCTCCGAATCAAGCAAAAAAAGAATCTTCCCTTTGCAATGTCTAATTAACGCGGGAAACCATAAAGCAGATTTCACATCGCCATCGGAGCAGTGATGCGGAACAGTCCTCCTTTGCGGACTGGTCGGGGGGGAGGGCGAGCGGACGTCCCCAGCAGTAATGGAAGATAAAGTTTTGCGCAGATGGATGAGAAAGCAACGTCGAGTCTGGAGTAAAGCGAGAAAGTACCTTATCGAGCAACGTAAGAATGATTGTGTTAGAACGAACGATGTGATTGATGAGGTATTTTATGGACTATAAAATCTTCGTCAGAGCGTAATATGAAGGTATTTGAGAAAGAAAGCGAGAAAAGTGAAATGAAAAACGAACCAAGGTGTCGATAAAACCGCACCTAGTTAAAAATCAACATCAAATTTGACTGATCAGGTAAAAAAAAAAAAAGCTTAATTTCATTAACGGAAGAATTAAAGTATATTTTAGCGTGCCAAGGAAAGGAAAGTTGAAAGGGTTAACGAACAAGGTGCTCTGGAGAGCATAAGAGTGTAAGCTAATCGAAAGAAAGAGATTGGTTAATTGAAAGACCGAATCGGCCCTTCAATAACCAAATGTTTCGAAGATTAAACACAAGGCATGTTTTGCTTTGGTCGCAGCACTTTAGAAAACCCCCATCTAACTAAAACTGACGTTGCACAAATAAAATGAATAGGTAATTTGAATAAAGTTATATGACTTTGATCAGTTTTTGTAGACCGACAGCTACAGAGGTGAACGAGGAAAGAAGCAGATTTGAGGCGTTCCCCGAAGCAAAATCAACTAATATAGCCAGGCCCAGACCGTTAAAAAAAGAGAAATTACCGTTGTCCATCTCTAATATCCTGAACTTTATCTGGAATCACCATCACAGAAGTTGATCGCTCTGCTCTGTTTCTAAACACCGATTCTACGAAATGGGACCAGAGGGAAAATACCCGGATGTAAACATTATGGCTGGAGTCTGCCCTACGGTGATGATGCAGGACAACAAAACCCAGGGTAAGGTCCTGTTTGGACAGCTGCGGCGGCATTTCCTGTCAAGTTGCTAGACTTTCCGCTGGAGGAGTGTGGCTGTTTGCTCGTCGCTTTCTTTTGGTTTCTGAAAGGAGCTATTGTGCCAACTGTCTGTCCGTCCACTTTTTCTATCCTGCCCTCAGATCTTAAAAACTACTGGGCTTGGGGCAGCAAATTGGTATATTGATCACCCACCCTCCAATCATCAAAACATAACAAATTCAGCCCCCTCTAGCCTTGGTATTTTTATTTTATTTTAAGATTAAAAGTTACCGCATAACCATGCGTCTGACAACGATATAGGCCAGCTGCCACCAGGCCGTGGTTAAAGTTTATGTGCTACGGCTCATACAGCATTATACGGAGACCAACCAAAAGATAGATCTATTTTCGGTGGCCTTGATTATACGCTGTACAGTTAACTCGATTGCAGCTGGGAAGATATTTGGCGCATTTTACTTTGTTTACGTATCTTCATCCAATATGGAACGTTCCTACCAAGAAGGAGTGTTAAAATGGTTGACTCGTATAATGAACTTGTAGTTGCTTGCGTCATTGTCCAGTATAGAGCGCTCTTGAGATGCCTGGTAATCGGAATGGTGAATCATAACTGCATTCTCATGAGTTTCGGGAATATGAGGAAATACGGCTTATCATTCAATATCCGGATCCGGAAATGTAGTACTCCCGATTTGTTTCTTTATACACACACACACACATATATATATGCATATACACAGTATATGTATGTATGTATGTAATAATAATGTGCATATATTATATAATTATATATAATATACATATATATATTTATTATATATACACACACACACACACACACACACACACATATATATATATATATATATATATATATATATATATATATATATATATATATATATATATATATATAGAGAAAATTTCATGTAAAGTTTTCATACAAGAAAAAATGATAAATCACAGACACACATTCTCTTGTTCCAAGATTAATGCATGGAGAGAGAGGGCAGTTAAGCGCAGCGCTCGTTTTTATGTGAACTGCCGTCCTAAACATCACCATAAAACTATAACCACGGAGAGAATGAAGATAAATAATGGTAAGAGGTTTAATTTGCAAAAATTGGGTGGAAATATAAAGTTTAAGCCACATTAGGCAGATTTGGGGATAGGATTAGTCTCTTCCGTTGTATGATATTAGTAATAATAATAATAATAATGATAATAATAATAATAATATTTATACCCTTTACACTGATAAAAAAGAAGATATTAAGAAGAATAGAGAGAAGGTCTATACAAAACTGAATGCCGTCAAACAGCCATTATTTTCAGTGCTACTGCCCTCCAGAAAGGTCTCCTCTAATAATAATAATAATAATAATAATAATAATAATAATGATAATAATAATAATAATAAAGTAATAATAATAATAATAATAATAATAATAATAATAATAATAATAATAATAATAATAATAATAATAATAATTAAAAGTTGTAACAAGTGAAATAAAAGCATTAACAACATCATTAACAGAAGTATCATCGTCATCAGTAGTAACAAGAAGAAGAACCTCCAATAGTTTTCAGCGTCGAAATTTTTCGTATTGTCTCTGAAGAAGCTTTCGAAAGTTCTTATAATCTCTTAAGTCTCTGTGCCCCGAAGGGGGGTAGTGCCGTCAGTGCACGTCATGCGGTGCACTGTAGACAGCACTAAAGGTTCTTTGCGGCGTGCCTTCGGCCCCTAGCTGCAACTCCTTTTCGTTCCTTTTACTGTACCTCCTCTCATATTCTCTTTCTTCCATCTCACATTCCACCCTCTCCTAACAACGGATTCATAGTGCAACTGAGAGGTTTTCCTCCTGTTACACCTTTCAAACCTTTTACTGTCAATTTCCGTGTCAGCGCTCAATGACCTCATAGGTCCCAGTGCTTTGCCTTTGGCCTAAATTCTATATTCAGTTCTAAGTCTCTGTGGCAAATATGTGTAGGTGGTAATGGGAACGAAATGGGAGATTAACGAGATAGATTATTGTTCCCGTTCATGTGAATTAACAAGTTCTGAAATGGTGAGAAATATAACGACAAAGCCGGAATGTGATAAAGCAAGTAAAAAATGCGCTGAAGTACAGCGTATAATGTTGTATGAGCCGCGACCCATGAAACTTTCAGCCACGGCCCGGTGGTGGCCTCTCCTATAGCGTTGCCAGACGCACGGTCATGGTTAAATTTAACCTTAGATAAAGTAAAAACTACAGAGGTTAGAGGACTGCAATTTGGTATGTTTGATGATTGGAGGTAGGATGATCAACATACCAATTTGCAGCCCTCTAGCCTCAGTAGTTTTTAAGATCTGAGGGCGGACAGGAAAAGTGCGGACAGTTTCCTTTTACAGAAAACTAAAAAAGATGGACCAGAATATTTTGAAGTGGTATGGTTAAATGGAAAGAACGGAGGACGGTAGATTGGTAAAAATATTGAATAACTGGGAAAGTCTGGGAGGAAAGAGGTCGACGGTCGAAAGGGGCATTTGTAACATATTCCTTGCGGCGACCAGGGAGGGCCAAGAAAACCAGAATTAGGATATATGCACAAGGCTGGCCAATCTGAAAGGGAACTCGATAGCTTGGCCACAAAAAAAAAAAAAAAAAAAAAGAGACCCGGAGTGGCTGCGTTTCCAGAGACTGACTTATACACGTTTCTGACGCGATAATCATCAATGCTCTTGGGGAGCTGTTGTGTGATTTTTGTTGCAGTTGTGTCTTTCTGTTCTTTTATTCCGGTGTGATTTTCTGTGGCCATTCTCTCATATATTGCCTGACTGAATTGTGTACGTAGGTGAGAACGATTTAAATATAGCAACGATAAATAACTTAGAATTGGAGGATCTCTCCTAGATAGTGACCCCCCAGGGTTTTAACCCGGTGTGTATCCACCTTTGCGACGTGTTTAGTACAAGCCCGTTGGGGTTACCGTAAAAACATGAACAAAATGCTGTAAATATCATAAAGATAATGACCCCCAGGACATATTAGTCTTAGATAACGACCCCCGAAAACCCTTGGAGGTCACTATCTAGGAAAGATCCGAATTGGACTGTTTGAAATCATATCCTGGATACTGTCAAAGACGAACTCAAGACATTCCACCTTCTCTGTTCCCAAGAAAGGCTGGACTGATTCATGACTGTGGTCATTTTTTTTTTGGTGAAATAGGCAGCTTTTTCAGAAACACACTTGTTCTGTCATTTTGACGTGGGTGTGACTTGGGAATTTCTTAAGCACACTAGTACTCGCAGGCATGCATATTTAACTATCTAGGTGTTTGTTATTCTGCTCTAGCAGTCATGAATTATATAAATAAAGCAAATTGTGAATCATCTCGTCGTATAGATTGTTTGTAATAAAAATTACATGAATTATTACTAGTGTTTTACAGTAAAGACTACGGTCTTATTAATTAAAGGAAACTTCTCGTCCTGGCGAAGTGAACTGAAGTTTAAAGAATCCTTGTGAAGTTAATTAAACCTTGAAAAGTAAACAGAAAGCTAAATGAAGATCACAAATGAAGGAATTTCCCCGATTTCTTCAGCATCTCCATTCTGAAGGGAACATCGTAGGGGGATGCACAATTCCTGTAAGTTGTACACCAGTTGCATTTTATAGCCTGGTGTACAGGAGGTTATGTTAGTCAGCAGTTTCCTGCTAAAACGTAAAAGGAAGGTCAACGGCTTAGTATTAAAGGAGTTAAAACAACACGTTCTAATTTCCGGGCATTCGGTATCACGCAAGATAGTAGTGGTTGGGTAAAGTCTGTCATTTGCCTACTTTTATAAGTATTAATTCTGGTACACACAAATGTACACTTGTATGAATGTGCGCCTGTGTGTGTGAAGAGAGAGAGAGAGAGAGAGAGAGAGAGAGAGAGTCTAAAAGTGGTCAGGTAAAATCTATCATTTGCCTACTTTTATAAGTATTAATTCTGGTATACACAAATTCACACTTGTATATGAATGTACGCCCGTGTGTGTGAACAGAGAGAGAGAGGGAGAGAGAGAGAGAGAGAGAGAGAAAAAAAAGTTATTGCAAAGAAACCTTGCGCCAATAACAACATTGATCAGTAAGTAATGTATCAAAAAATAATTGAGCTAATCGTATCGCCTTCAAACCTCGACAGGGGAAAAAAGCTCGAAAACCTCCTCCCTAGTGAAAGTTTTTTTCCCTCTCTGCCGTCTTGAACTGAATAGATACGAGAGAGGGATTTCACATTCTTCTATCTTTTAACCAGTCCAGGTGAACGACTAATAAAATAGTTATCCTCGACTGGCCAGATCCGAGAAAACCGGACAGTCGTAGGGCTACAAACACAGACATAACGGCCGGCAGTTTATGGCTGCCAGAATGGGTGTTGCGGGGGAGATGAATGAAAGGGGGAATATTAGAATGCTAGGGGGAAGTGATGTGGGTAGGGGCGGAGCTGAATGTAGAAGTCATCCAATGGAGGTGAGACGGAGGAGTTAGGAAAGGGGAAAAAAAAGAGGGGGTGGGGGATTTGGGAGGAGGAGGAGGGGAGAGATGCCGGGGAGAGAAGATTGGAAGAAGTGAAAAAACTGGTGGCCTGACTTGTGAGCTTCAATTTATGCTTCACTTGGCAGACTCGACTGAAACTGTCAAACCAGGTGGGTGGGAGTGGCCCTCCTCCGACGATCGAGAGAAAGGACGACAGTGAAGAAAGATAAAGGAAGAGGACGTCGGAAACCGGCAATCTAAAGTAACGCTTTCCCGATTCCTTCCCTGCTGTGCAAAACGAGGATCCCCGTCAAGAAACGCTTAGCGGAAGTCGCGATGTCGTCGGTTGCCGGCGATCACGTCCAAATGAACGAAGGTTCCTCTTAGAAACCTGACCAAAACCATCGGGGCGAGGTTGCCGGGCGGCGGCGGCGGCCTTCGCCTTCTCTAAGAACTCCGAAAAGGAGTTATTCTCACTTTCCATTCTTTAGCCTCGATCTGGCTCATGGCCATATTGGACTGGACTTGGTAGTTCTAACGTCTAACTCCGGCCTAACGAGAAGACGCTCGATCGAGTAGGAGAGCGATGACAATACTTTCGATTCAGTTGCAGAGTTGTCGTGGACTTTTGATTTCACCGGTTTGGAGTGTTGTGATCGAGAGAAAATGACGTCAAATATGCAGCTATGTTAAAGTCGTATTGGGTATTAAGGCTGCTAATATCGCTTTTAGTTTTCTGTAAATGAAAACTATTGAGATGGCTTAATTCGTCTGTCCGTCCGCACTTTTTCTGCCCCCTCAGATCTGAAAAACTACTGAGGCTAGAGGGCTGCAAATTGGTATGTTGATTATCCACCCTTCAATCATTAAACATACCAAATTGCAGCCCTCTAACCTCAGTAGCTTTTATTTTATTTAAGGTTAAAGTTAGCCATGATCGTGCATCTAGCACCGCTATAGGTGCCAACAACACAGCCCACCACCGGGCCGTGGCTGAGAGTTTCATACAGAATTATAGGCTGTACAGAAAACTCGATTGCGCCGAAGAAACTTAGGCATTTTTGCTTTTTTTATCTCGGTAGATATCTGGACTGTCCGAAGAGGAACTGATATAATTAATGACGCAACGATAACATTATGCTGTTGACTACGTAATACGTTAAAACGTTAAACAAAATTTCATTTATAGGAAACATCGGTCTATTTCGCACAAAGTATTCACCTTGTCAGATGAAAAGGAAACTTGTTCATGAACACTTCTGTATTTGTCCATTTCCCCTTTCAACTAACGATACTTAAATCACAGGGTAGTATGTGATTACGGCCAAACCACAGGGTAATATGTGATTACGCCTATGTACTATGGCACTGAAAAACGCTACTCTCACTTTCAGGCAGACAGAGAGAGAGAGAGAGAGAGAGAGCATGCGCTGAAAAGCAATAAAAAAACGAGTAAAAACGAGCTCTAAGTCCCTCTGGCACCTATTGCTCACACCGTGCAGACAAAGCGTTCGTGTATGCGTGCGACAATCAGGCATGCCTCTCCATTGGTTGGAGGCTGACATGCACTGTGTCGCCTAGTAACCACTATTGGGACGGATGTCGTTCTCTGATATAATGTACTGTATATATATATATATATATATATATATATATATATATATATATATGTGTGTGTGTGTGTGTGTGTGTGTGTGTGTGTGTATGTACATTATTATATGAAGGCTGAAAAATATAAGGTATTGAAAGGAACCTGTATATACTTGGGTAAAGTACTTATGCATTTTGAACTCAAAAATATGATTAGGAAACACGCGCGGAAACCAAGATGTGTCCGCGTGTGTTTTCTACTCATATTTTTGTTCAGTGTACATGAACACTTTACACATAAATATGGATATCCAGCATCCATTTCCATAACTTATATTTTTAAACTTTTAAATAATAATAATGTTAATTGTGTCATGAAACTCACATTTCCGTTGGTATAGAATGCTTTCATTCAAACTATATGTATGTAGGCACAGTGCAAGATAGATTTACACATTTCATATATTTCTTCATTTGGAATTGTAAAAGAAATCTGAAAAATATATAAGAATATGTTTTCACGGAGTAGCCTAGTTTTAAAAACAAAGATCTTATAATTAGAACACATGAAAATAAAATCGTCTATTTAGAGAAACAGAATTAATCATAATAATTTTTCTGCTTTATGAAGCATGTTTCTTGATTGTTTTTAAAAGGGTTCGTTACACCTTATATCAGAAATTAGGCAAGGAAGAAATTTGCAAAGTTTTCAGAATATCGAAATGAAGCATCGTTGATTCTGGTTACTTCTCGAATGGGTGACCACCAAGTTATCCCAGGCGCGTCCGGAACAACCTTAAAAGCTATTGGGGCAGGGTAGGACTTGCAACCCCATCCAGAAATTTTCCATGAGAACCGGAAGGGTTCTGGAGCCATCCATACATTTATATATATATATATATATATATTATATATATATATATATATATATATATATATATATATATATATATATATATATACATATATATACGATATATATATATATATATATATAATATATATATACGGTATATATAGAGATATGTATATATCTATGTATATAAATATATATATATATATATATATATATATATATATATATATATATATATATATATATATATATATATATATATATATATATATATATATATTCACTCTATGTATGCGTATGTGTGTGTGTGAGAGAGAGAGAGAGAGAGAGAGAGAGAGAGAGAGAGAGAGAGAGAGAGAGAGAGAGAGAGAGAGAGAGAGACTTCAACAGTGAGAGGCACACAGGGAAGAGGCAGGACGAACAGCTGATTGGACAAGTTTTTATAGGCTCACTCCAGAATGTTTTATCCATTTACCTATTTTTCTCTCTTCGGCTCCAGACAGAAAGATAGATAAACAGGTGGACTGGCGGAGAGAGAGAGAGAGAGAGAGAGAGAGAGAGAGAGAGAGAGAGAGATTTTTTGGATAATATCGAACCACGAATTTTTACAAACGCTTGCATCATCTCATAGTGTTCAGTTCGTAGGCGAAAGAAGAATAAGTCTTCATGTATTTAGATTCTAAGAGTTTCCTCTGGTAATATGTGTTATTATTACAGATCAATACAGCTGAAACTTTTTCTATAGAATCTTTGCCGTTTACACAGAAAAAACCTTATTCCAAGAAGGATGTTGAAAGAGAGAGAGATGGAGGAAGAGAAAGAAATCGGGATGAAAAAGGTTGAAGACGTCAGTGAAAAACTCCTGAACTTTAGATGCGTAAAGAAGACCCCAGTCTATCTTCTTCAATCTGGGATGAGTCTTCGCTGAAAAGGTTCTATATGTCATAGGTAACGCTAGTTTTCTAGAGCCACCTGAACCAGAGCCACAGATGCTACTGTTTTGCATATTTTAATTGGCCGGAGAATATAGACTCTGCAGAAGTTTACCTCTGCGATGGATTAAAGCGTGTCGTCCTTAAAACCCTTTGGTGGATAAGGTATTATATTGCATTCGTAATGAATAAGCAGTATAATTACATGCCATGTAATTTGTAGCACATTCGCTAAACACCATTCGTCTGATTCAAGGAAACTATCACTGCTCTTTGTCAACAAAATAAAGATGGCTTTCGTTTCTATTTGGTGAATTTCCTTCTTTTTTCTGTATGGACACGTATAAGTAGCTTTTTTCAGTCTTTAGAACAGTTAGCCTAACAGATTCAGGCCTGCCAAAAAGCTCCTTTCCATTAATTATAGATGGCAAGTATAGTTTTTATCTCTCTCTCTCTCTCTCTCTCTCTCTCTCTCTCTCTCTCTCTCTCTCTCTCTCTCTCTCTGCTCTCTCCTCTTTCTCTCTCTCTCTCTCTTTAACTTCTTAAATCTCTTAAGGCTGTGGTCTAAATTAGTTGTGTCAGCCCTTATGTCGTCTATATATGTATATATACATTTTATATATATATATATATATATATATATATATATATATATATAATCTATATATATATTATATACATATCTATATATATATATTTATATATATTATATATATATATATATATATATATATATATATATATATATATACATACACACACACACACTAGCTGACCAACCCAGCGCTGCCTGGGAAAACTCTGAACGACAGTGACGTGTAGAGGAAGGGAAAAGGGAATGGGGACGAGGAGAGGGAGGGGAGAGACAAGGGAGAAGGGGAGGGGTTTGTGTTGATGGTCCGACTGGCAGTTCTACTTTTTTCATACAAACGCTCACCCCTTGAACAGTCGTGGGTGTACTGACAGGTATTACTGTTGTGACTGTCCCTTTTATCCATATATTACTGTGCTGTCTGTCCCTTTTATCCGGTAATTACTGTGATGACTGGTCCCTTTTATCCAGAAATTACTGTGGTGACTGTCCCTTTTATCCAGGTATTACTTTTCTGTCTGTCCCTTTTATCCAGGTATTACATTTCTGCCTTACTTTTATCCAGGTATTGCTGTATTATCTGATTCCTGAAACCAGACATAACTGTACTGTCTGTCACCTGTAACCAGGCATTGCTGTGGTGTCTGTCCCTCGTATCCAGGTATTACTGTGGCGACTGTCCCTTTTATCTAGGTATTACTATGCTGTCTGTCCCCTTTAACCAGGTATTACTGTGCTGTCTGTCCCTTTTATCCAAGCATTACTGTGGTAACTGTCCCTTTCATCCCAGGTATTACTGTAGTGACTGCCCCTTTTATCCGGGTATTACTGTGCTGTCTGTCCTCTTTATCCAGGTATTACTTTTCTGTCTGTCCCTTTTATCCAGGTATTTCTGTACCACCTGACACTTTAACTAGACATAACAGTACTGTCTGTTCCCTTTAACCAGGTATTTCTGTATTGTCTGTCCCCTTTAACCAAGCATTACTGTGCTGTCTGTCCCTTTTATCCAGGTATTACTGTGGTAACTGTCCCTTTTATCCAGGTATTACTGTGGTAAATGTCCTTTTTATCCAAGTATTACTGTGGTGACGGCCCCTTTCATCCAGGCATTACTGTGGTGGCTGTCCCTTTTATCCGGGTATTACTGTGCTGTTTGTCCTTTTCATCTAGGTATTACTGTGGTGACTGTCCGTTTTATCCAGGTATTACTGTGGTGACTGTCCCTTTTTATCCAGGTATTACTGTGATGACTGTCCCTTTTTATCCAGGTATTACTGTGATGATTGTCTCTTTTATCCAGGTATTACTGTGTTGTCTGTCCCTTTTATCCAGGTGCTACTGTGGTGACTGAAAAGCATTTTCAATAGTAATATTGCTATGGTCTCGAGTACGTGAAATGAGGTATGATAAACCCGTAGAATTTATTTACCATATAAGTTACAAAGGGAAGGGGATGGAGGGAGGATAAGGGGCGGGGGCACGGCTTTGAAACCCACCCTATTAGTTAAGTGGGTCAAATGATGGAGATGTGCCAAATTTTGTCCAGATCAGTCAAGCGGTTCGGATTTCTATAGAGCACAAAGTTACAAACTAACTTACAAATATACAGACATTCACTTTAAATATATATATATATATATATATATATATATATATATATATATATATATATACATATAAATATATACATATATATATATATACATATATAAATATATATACATATATATATATATATATATATATATATATATATTAGTAATATATATATATATGTATATATAAACTATATATATATATATATATATATATATATATATATATATATATATATATATATATACACAGTAAGTGTTTGTTGGTTTTAGACAACAGTAATAATAGTACAATTGAAATTATAAGCCTTCCATCGCTTAAGTCATCGTCGTCATCCTTTTCATATGAAACCACGTCAGTATTAACGAGAATTTCATCTGATAATTATCACCACGCCATGGTACAAATGGTAACAGATGCGTAGCAGTAATAAAACTGGTAGCTATAATTTAGCAATAAACATAGTAATTGTATTCGAAGGGATATTTCTAGTGAAACAACACACTCATAAAAGAAACGAAGTGCGTGTAATGAAAGAGAAGAAAAAAATCTCCCCTTATGAAAACGAAGGCGTCCGTCCAGTCACAAACGGGTTTGAAAAGCTCGTGCTTGCGGGCTTGAGATTGATCGACAGCTTTCCTGAGAGGAATATTTACTACTACGTCGTGTGACGCACGCACACGCGCGCACGCACGCAGCAATTTCCATTCTTGCCCCGTCGTCGTCCGCCCGTAATACGTCGACTCATTTGCCAAATGAGCCAATTATAGAAATGAGTCGGATAATTGCAGGTGGCAACGGAATAACCAAGCGTTTAGTTTCAATAACCTCTTCCATTTTCTTTCCCGCTTAGTTTAAGCAGCTTTGGCGTTACAAAAGATTTCGGCCGTGGCTTCGGGATGATTTCGCTTCTGAATGATCTTGACAAAGGGGTATGACTCATTTAGTCTTCCTGTCACTTTTATTTACTTCCCTTTTGTTTTGGCTGACTTGTTATTTGTGCTTTATTTTTATTGATTTTGTTATTGTACGTTATGCTGAACGTTTTTACCAATGATTTTTAACAGTTGCAATACACACATATTTACACAAGCACACATATATATTATATATATATATATATATATACTGTATATATATATATATACATATATATACACATATATATGTATATATATACATGTATATATATGTATATAATATATATATATACGTGTGTGTGTTTGTGTAAATATGTGTGTATTGCAACTGTCAAAAATCATTGGTGAAAACGTTCAGCATAACGTAGAATAACAAAATCGATAAAAATAAAGCACAAATAACAAGTCAGCCAAAACAAAAGGGAAGTAAATAAAATATATATATGTATGCATGTATGTATTTATAACATTTTCACATATTTTAATTCGTTTTATTTTTAAACAATCGTTCGGCTTTGAATATTATGTACATACGCAAAAACATGAAGTAGTTTCCTTATCTCAAATGGCTGTGGAACCACAATAGCCGCGGATAAACAGCCACATAAAAAGATGTTAGGGCGGCTCGTAGTCGCGCTGAGGAATGAAAGGGTATGAGGTCTGGTGTGGACCTCTCGTTTAACCAACCAAATGATAGACTTTATGACGGGAAATCCAAAGAAGGTTTGCTTCATCGAAAAGGGAATTCACATCGACAAGTGCTTATCGCTTTTAGGTCATCAGTTATAACTCCAACTTTGTCTGCCAGTGTCTCCCCCTACCCTTTTTGTGCTATTATTGCTTTCTAATCTGCCCTTATTGTTATGTTCATTTGCTCTCTCGTGTTTCCATTCGTGTTATATGCCTTCGTCTTCGCTGGGAATAATTGCGCGTCATGTGACTGTGAGCTTTTATATCTACGCATCAATTGCCAAATTTCATAACTGTTGCAGTTTGTCAATTTTGATAGGATTGCATCGGCCTCTGCCATCGTTTCAAGTCATCATCTTCATTCACTAGCGGATCCAGAAAAATTCCATGGGGCGCACCAATTTTCACATTTTACACACACACACACACACACATATATATACATATACACAGTATATTATATATATATATATACAGTATATAGGCTTTATATATGTATATAAATATGTATGTATACATATATATGTGTATATATACTTATACATATGTATATATACATATATAATTGTTATTATATTTTTTCTCAGAATTTTATTATCTCTATAATAGATTTTTAATTTCCCATTTTTATATTTCTCATTTATGTTAATATCTAAATCTTCAGTATTAATATTTTGTCTTTATTTTTCATGGGGGCACGTGCCCAGGTACCCCACCCCCCTGGATCCGCTAGTGTCTTCATTTGATTTCGTTCGTCTCCATCTTTTGTTTTTATTTGTTTAAATCTGAAGGTTTCTTCCGTGTTCCAACTACTGTAAAATAATCGTCTTCCTATTTATATTTTTGCTGTTTTGTGTGAGTTCGTGTTGGAAGAATTAAGAGGAAGAGTGATATATAGCCCATATATATACATATATGAAATTTTTTTTATCACACCCTGATTTATATACAATCATGAAGCTACAAATGTAGCTTAATATCAAATTCACGCTACCTCGGGAATATCCCGATGAGGTCACCGAAGGGGTTTTATAAGTGATAAATGGACTAGTAATGCCGAGTCTCGAACCACGACACAGATACATTATCCAGCGACTCAAGTCGACGTTCAACCCACTGAGCTATCAAAGAGAATCATAGTAGTACAGTCCATTTATCACTTATAAATTCCCATCTGGGATATTCCTGAGGAAGCGTGAATTTGATATTAAGACATTTGTAGCTTCATGATTATACATACATACATACATACATACATACATACATACATACATACATACATACATATATATATAAAGAGAGTATATATATATATATATATATATATGTTTATATATTATATTATATATACATATACATATATATATATATATATATATATATATATATATATATATATATATATATATATATATAGAGAGAGAGAGAGAGAGAGAGAGAGAGAGAGAGAGAGAGAATGTGTGTGTGTGTGTGTCTCCCCTAATCAGTCCTCTTCTACAAGCGAACAACGGCGTTTAACTCCTCGACTCCCTGGGGTCACAATATAATAAAAAGAAATAAATGCGTGTACGTAAGAAACATCATCCTCTTTCTGCTTTCACAAACAGGACCTGCTCGGAGGTTGGATGGGCGAAGAAGTGAAAGTGGAATCATACAAAGGAAAACTGTATTTATGTTTTAATGTCGATCCTTGTGTTTAGAAAACCGTCATCGCTTTCTGCACCTCCTTCAGTCTTCGATATTTCCTGCTCAGGTGATCAGTTTTCGCCGTATGGGGTTAGTGCCGTCAGTGCACCTCATGCGGGGGACTGTAGGCATTTCGTTCCTTTTACTGTATCCCCTTTCATAACTTCTTTCTTCCATCTTACTTTCCACCCTCTCCTCACAGTTGATTCATAGTGCAACAGCGAGGTTTTTCTCCTGTTACACCTTTCAAACATTTTACTGTCAATTTCCGTTTCAGCGCTGAATGACCTCATAGGTCCCAGTGATTGGCCTTTGGCCTAAATTCTGTATTCAATTCAGTTCAGTTAAATTTCAGTCTACGAGACGAAACCATGGAATTTCCTTGAAGCATTTATCGCTCTCCTATATTTATTATTATTATTATTATTATTTTATTATTATTATTATTATTATTATTATGTGTTATTATTATTATTATTACCTGTGCCAACGAAGCTGTAGAGAGGTTATGTGTCCACCAATGTCCGTTTATTTATTTGTTTATTTCCTTGAGTTTCTGTCCCCAATACATCTCAAAGAGTTATTTATCGATTTCAGTAAGTTTTAGTAGAAAAGTGAGCTACGGCCCCCCCAAAAAATGAGTATTGAATTTTCGAATGATGCAAGATTAGGATGCGAATCCAAGTCTAGGATTTTCTTCAAAAGAAAGTATCTCAAATTGTTACAAATGGGTTTCAAGGAAACTTTAAGAAGGGTGGGGTTATGGCGAAAAAGAGAATTCATGAGATTCCAAGATGACTCAGGCTTCGTCATGTTGCATATCTAGAGTTTTTTTTTTTTTTTTATTTGAGTCCACGGAATTTTGTATAGGGTGGGGTATAGGTCATCGAATAGGTGACTAAGTTTTCTAAAAGCATGTGGAAACGCGTGTGAAGCCTCAGGAATGTATACATAGGAGAATGTCAGACAATATTATTGATAAATCTCAGTAGAATTTTGTGGAGCTCTGGCCTGTGGGGAAAACGCAAAGTGTTCGGTTTTGAACTGGATTCACATCCATCAGCGGGTGTGGTTGTGAAGCCAGGTTTTTTCAATGAAAGTTTTCGAGGTGATGGAAGAATTCATAAGATTTTAAGCTGAATCCAGGTATGAATTCACGATTTTTTAAAAATAGATTTTAATGAAATCTTCTAGAGTTTCTGTGGGTCAAGGAAGATTAGATTACATTTTGAGTGGGAAGCAGATTTGGATTCACACGTGGACTTATTTTTTTTTTTATCTTTGCAGGCTGTTCCAAAATGTTATTGAATTTTAACTGGGTTTATTGGAATTTTGGGGAAAGGTTGCCACTGGCCATTGATAGAACGGCTTTTGAAAAAATCCTAGATGATCATATTTTAAGTTCCAGAAATTATTTCACGAAAGATGTGTGAAAAGATTGCTATTATGTATATGTATGTATGTATGTATATATATATATATATATATATATATATATATGTGTGTGTGTGTGTGTGTGTGTGTGTGTGTGTGTGTATGTATGTATATATGTATGACACACATACGTATGCGTATATATATATTATATATATCAAATAAGTTTCATGAATGGATGGGGTTTTGGTATGACGGTATGACATTTTACAAAAAACCTCCGAACACTTCCAATACACTTTGAAGTACTGGGGACTTCAGAAATTAATATCATATCCTACCTTTTAAATGTTTTTCTTCATAAGTATAATTGTCTTTTAATATATAATAAATTCTAGATCACTATATTCTAGGTTAGGAGAGGTTAGTTTGAGATGTATCCCTTTCAATACAACTGGAAAAATTTTAAGGCTTGATTAAGTAGGAATCCGGGGAGGGAGGGGAAGTAAAGCCTCTGATCCTGACCTCAGTTCTAGTCAGGTAAGATGCAGAACCCGAGGTTAGGTTAGTGTAGGCTAATGATTTATAGTCAAGCCTAAGATAGGCGGCTCAAAGTGGAACCCCAAACCCCCAGCCTTCCCCGTAGGGGGCTAGTGCCGTCAGTGTACCTCATGCGGTGCACTGTAGGCATTACTTAAGGTTCTTTGCAGCGTCCCTTCGGTCCCTAGCTGCAACCCCTTTCGTGCCTTTTACTGTATCTCCTTTCATATTCTTTCTTCCTGCTTACTTTCCATCCTCTACTAACAATTGTTTCACAGTGCAACTGCGAGGTTTTCCTCCTGTTACACCTTTCAGACCGTTCTGCTCTCAGTTTTCCTTTCAGGCGGTGAGTGACCACATAGGTCCCAGCGCTTGGCCCTTGGCCAAAATTCTATATTCCATTCCATTCCAAACGCCCAGCCAGGTAGTATATAGTATACTCTAGTATAGGATAATTAAGATTAGATAAGATTAGGATGCGTCCTTGTCATTACCAAGTTTTCCTGTTTTTTTTTTTTGTCTTACTTTAATTTCTCGTGGTTTCGCTGATTACACACAAATGTTGATTGACTGGAGTTTTCCATTTTCTTTATCAGTGTGTGGTAGAGCCAGTCTTCGTGTTTCTTTTGAAATGTCAAGTGCTCTTGGGGTTTCGTAGGGTGACATTCTGATTGTTAACATTAAAAATTTCACCACAGTAAGGTTTCTTCATTATTATTATTATTATTATTATTATTATTATTATTATTATTATTATTATTATTTGATATAATCACTTTCTCGTGTTATTAAATGGAAAAGTAAAGTCCGCAGTAGTATGTATGTAGTATGTTGCTATATTCAGGAAGCTTTCCCACCTTGATCACTTGGCCTCTGCAGCCTGAATCATTCAGGCTGAAGAGGCCAACAGATCAAGTTGGCGAAAGCTTCATGTACTGTATATAGCAATATACTACATACATACTACTGCGGTCTTTACTTTTCCATTATTATTATTATTATTATTATTATTATTATTATTATTATTATTATTATTGCACTTTTTTTGCCAGATCTACATGGAAATTTTTAAAAATTAGTCACATGCAACCTTCTTATCTGCCTCGACTGTGATTTTCAAGGCCGAAGGTCTCTCTGTCGAATTCCATGAAAAAAGATTAAAATTTCTTTTTAATAAATGATGAATAGTAACACCACTCACTAATTTTATTCTCGTTTTAATAGGAAGGAATCCGATTCGGGCATAGACAGACTAGATTTAGATCAAACGTATTAGAGCGGAAAGTTGTTGAGTAAGAGATTCTGTTTTAAAGAAAAAAGACAACATACAATCACAGAATAAATGAGATTAATATAATTTTAAGACTTATCAGTCGAATTGATGGTTGACTCTACACACACACTGTCATTGAAATGACTACATTCATTAAAAAAATAAAGAAAAATAACGCAACTACATTTATTTGTTGTATTGACAAAATAAGGAAAAAACATAATTGCTTGTGTTACGGTAACTGAAGAGAAATATAAAGTTAGGAAACTGCTACTAATAATGACTGATGAAGGCGATTAGTCGAACGATTGAAGAGTGAACTGGTGTTGCAACAGTAAAAGTAAAGGATATCTGTCGCAAGAAAAGTTGAATGAAACCCGTGTTGACTGCGTCAGACTAAAAAGCAAACCTAAATAGGGATGGGAATGGCATATAGGGAATGGGAGGGCATATAGGGATGGGAATGGCATATAGGGAAGGGAAGGGCATACAGGGATGGGAATAGCATATAAGGATGGGAATGGTATCCAGGGATAGAAAGGGCTTATAGGGATGGGAATTGCATATAAGGAAGGGAAAGGCATACAGGGATGGGAATGGCATATAGGAATGGGAAAGGCATATAGGAATGACAGGGGCATATAGAGATGGGAAGGGCGCCCAGGGATGGGGGAGGGCGTACAGGGATGGGATGGCATATAGGAATGGGAAAGGCATATAGGAATGACAGGGGCATATAGAGATGGGAAGGGCGTCCAGGGATGGGGAGGACGTACAGGGATGGGAACGGCATATAGGGATGGGAATGGCATACAGGGATGGGAATGGCATATAGGGATGGGAAAGGCATATAGGAATAACAAGGGCATATAGGGATGGGAAGGGCGTCCAGGGATGGAAAGGGCTTATAGGGGAGGGAAGGGCATACAGGGATGGGAATGGCATATAGGTATGGGAAGGTCATATAGTGAATGGCATATAGGGACGGGAAGGGCGTCCAGAGATGGGGAGGTCATATAGAAATGAGTGACAATTCGATGAAGTCTCAGGCACGTGCGTAGCGGCCTTCACGGCTGCAAGTTCGAACCCAGCAATTGTGGCATCTCGCAGCGCTTTCGAGTCGCTGACAACGACACGTGAACGAGAACTGTCACGTCATGAATGATCGAGATTGAAAAGACCCGAGTGAACTTGGCACGACTCTTCTCGTGTCTTGTGTGTCTGCGTTCAGGCAACTCTCTCATCAACTGCTCTCCCCTCCTTCAAGTCACTGGTATTTTACGTATATAAGAAAGTAAGATGTCACGAATAGGAATGAAAAAAGAGAAAATAAGTTGAAGTGTGAGGATTAGTAATGAAGGAAAAGACAATTAGTACCGGAAATGGACGTTCGAAGAGATGTGAACTAATTGCAATAAGTGATCACGAGACGGGAAACAAGGGAGTTGTTATGTTTTTAATTCCTCGTGAAGCTTGTATGCATATGAATAAATACCATGAAAAAATTTTGAACAAATACTAGAATTAAACATTCTTCGAGGTATGAAGCTTCTGAAAGTTAAAACAAATTTTTCTTTGAATATCTCTATTAAACGAGTTTATAATAATTCTTAGGTTTTTTTGGTCAAGGTATGTGCCTGTAGACATCAAAAGAGATTGGAATACCAGACGCTCAGGTAACTGAAAGATACTGACAGGAAAAGTAATAATTTACTTTTTGAAGCAAAGTACACAGACGAGCAAAGAACACGGAAGTATAGATAAAGTGATTAAGTTCTAAAAAATTGCCGTACATGAATAGAAAATATTTTCTACGAAAAGATTAAATTCCCTGATATAAGGAGATAAAAAATGTTTCATTATATATTCAGACGAAGGACGGATCAAGAATTTTTATCATCGATTCCAATCTCCACAAGAACCATGTGACGTGCCTGAGGTAGAGGCTGCAGTAGTCAGACTTTCCTAAAGCAATGTTTCAAGAAAGATACTAAAAGATATTTCTCATAGAAGGTATAATAAGAAGTGTGCTTCACGCAGCACATTATAGGCATTACTGACGGGTTCTGGCAGCCTCCCTGCGGTTCCTCGTTGCATCTTTTTGTCTTATAGTTTTCATCAATCAGAATCTCATTTTTATCACGTAAGGTAGCTGAGCAACTCCTTCAACCCTGCTGGCTTTCATTGCCCCTTAAAAAGCGCCACTCATTTAGATGAGAGGGCTCTTGAAGCCCTGGGATTTGTTCTTGGCGTTGATCTCCAGGACAAAATTAAGTTGAGACTAGATTTGACCTTTCTGCTTGAAACTCTTGTTTCGAAGAATGAATTGAAGACAGAGTTTATCATTCGATGGTTTGAACCTTGAGTCATTTGCTGCTGCAGCGTGGTGCATGTGTGTGTGTGTGTGTTCCTGTGTCTGTGTGTATGTGAGTGTGTCTTTTAACCTTCCAGTTCTCAGCAACTCCTTTAGAATTAGATGCCCATCCCCACCCTTTTAGATCAATTGGTGCACGGTGGGAATTAACTGTGTTATAAGATGTTACAGCGCACTTGGAAATTGGACCTGGGAACCTTAGCTGGCAAAGCGAACGTTCCAAGCCCTTCTCCTTCTGTTATCTTTCCTCGTCTCTCTCTTTCCTTTTACAAGTATTGAATTTCACGTCTACCCATTTTTATCTCAGTTTCATAATCATATCCATCAATTTTGTGGAGGCGTGCTAAGCATGTTATTGGAATTTTATGACTCTTAAACGAGTATGAGCACGCAGTATGAATAATACACACCCGTCTAGAAATAACTGTATTTGCTTATCTGAGTAAACATTCGAACGCGCGCAGATACACACACATGCGAAACTGCATCACGATTATGGATACGACAGCATGAAATGAAGAAGGAAATGAGTCCGAATACAGAACGCATGACTTCGATCACTTTTGGGTCAAGTTCACACGTGCCTGAAAGTATGTGCCTACTCTCATGGTGACAGGGAGGGAGAGAGAGAAGGGGAGGGATAGCGGGGGTGATGGAAGAGAGAGGGGGTGGTTGCAAGGGCAGAGAGGGGAGCTGGAGGTGGTACGGACATTGCCGAAATGGAGCTCGAACGTGGGGGTCATTCTCTCCTTCGGGGAGTGTTGGAGGAAGTGCTTCACTTCAGGATAGAGAGAGAGAGAGAGAGAGAGAGAAGAGCCTATAGTATTAACAGGTAATTTTACGTGTTTTAGTGATAACGTCTGGACCGAACTTTTAAAGACTAGTTCTTTGATATACATAACTGCGTCCATAAAACGACCATGATTAATTGGTTGGTTGGGATTAAACTGGTCTTATGCCAGCATTGGTCCTTGCCCAAAGGCAGCCCGTCAGTGTGTTAAGATGTTGATGTGATTAGGAGGCCTGGTATGGACCTATGTGCTCGGTTTAGCCAGCCGGGAACAACCCCAATTTTTTAACTATTTGTTTTCACCAAAGGTTGTTTTCTAATAAAATCTCATTTTCAGTTCAGTTTATTGACAATTTCCTTAGTTGTTACAGTTGAACATATTCTGAAGACTATGAAAATGGTTCATATTCAACAAACAGGAAATTTTACTGCATTGACATATAGGATTTTACGTGCAGTAGCGATCTGCATAGGAATTTGTGCAGATTCACGATAATTAAGCGCAGTTTCTGAACTTGCCTTGTTTTAGCTTTTTTTTAACCTGATACATTTCCGCCTAATTGTCTGAAGTGACTTTATTGACTTATCAGTTATCTAATTCTTTGGAACGACTTTATAGAACTTAACAATTATTGCTGAAGAGCAAAAGCCCTTGCCAGCACAAGACTGGCTGAATCTAACAACATTTATCTCTGTAGATATGTAAATCAACCCTCGATGGAGCAATCTGTTTCAGTTTTGTGACTAGTCCTTCGAGAATGTAAATATTCAGCTATTACTCTCTGGACAGAAAATACAGGAATTTGGTCCAACTCATATTCTTGATTTTACGAGTCTGAAGGATCGAGCTGAAAAAAAGTATCGGAAACTGCCAATGTCGTTGAATGAGCTCACAGCCTTCGGTCCTTCGTTTCTTCCTCAGAGACGCAGTGTTCAGATTTTCTGAACTTGACATTTAAGAAAGAGACACCAGCCTACTCCCCCGCACAGCCCTCTGCAACATAGACAGAAAAAAAACAATTGTTGGGAGGTGGTCACACGCTCGTGATTCAGGACTCAGGGACTTCGTTTGAAAAAGAAAGACTGTGATGTCTATTTCAGAACAATCACGCGTCGTTTTGGTGTTAATCGTTTGACGGATTTATTATGAAGCCGATGTTCGAGGAATGGGTTCAATGATGTAATGCTTTTTTTTACTTAAAGAATGCGTATTGGTTATTTAGTTACGTATAACGAAGTAAAAGTTATGCAATGCAGTTCAATGACATGACATTCCTGGTTTTTTAGTTTTCTGTAAGAGAAAACTTTTGTGCCGGCTTTGCCTGTCCGTCCGCACTTTTTTTTCTGTCTGCGCTTTTTTCTGTCCGCCTTCAGATCTTAAAAACTACTGAGGCTAGAGGGCTGCAAATTGGTATGTTGATCATTCACCCTCGAATAAAACATACCAAATTGCAGTCGTCTAGCCTCATAGTTTTTATTTTATTTAAAGTTAAAATTAGCCATGATCGTGCTTCTGGCAACGCAACAACACAGGCACCACGGCCGGCTGAGAGTTTCATGGGCCGAGGCTCATGCAGCATTATACTGAGACCCCGAAAGATAGATCTGTTTTCGGTGGCTTTGATTATACGATGTACAGAAAACTCGATTGCGCTGAAGAAACTTCGCCACATGTTTTACTTGTTTATTTTTGTTTTTCGGTCTCCAGCTTAATCCAAAAAGTCTGCTTTAGATCTTCGAACCTTAAATAAACAGAAAATACGGTGGCTCAGGTTCTCAGGGTTTTATCAGAAATTCGTTGTTATTAATCATGTCAGCAAGTATTTTCCGTCTGTGCTCTTCGTTTCTTCATCACTAAATAACGGAACTATTAATGAAATTTATTAATGAAATTTATTGTTAGATACAAAATTGTATGCAAGGTCAGGTCTTTGAATTCAGGGATTGGTCATTTTCTTTCAGTGTTAAAAATTTGTATAATTTGGGCATAAATATGCAAAAACATTTTCAGGTTTCATCAGTCTCTACAACTTCTTACTATAACCATATAGTTCATAAACATTAGCAATTCAACAAGAAATTCTCAATGGTTCTTATTTCCTGAAGTTTTTGTAATTTCATCTTCTGTCGTTTCAGTGACTTCTCATTTCTCCACCCATAAAGCTATCAAGCAGCCATAAACACGCTACACATAATCACCCTCACGTTAGTTTGTGTATTCTAGCGGTAACTTTTGTTGTAGAAGAAAAGCTTCCAGTTGGACTTGAAAAATCCCCCTCTTCACCATATATCCCCACCCTCCAAATTGCATCCCTCCTTTTGTTTTGTAGTTAAAGTATACCTTAGTTTTACCAGACCACTGAGCTGATTAACAGCTCTCCCAGGGCTGGCCCGAAGGATAAGATTTATTTTACGTGGCTAAGAACCAATGGTTGCCAGCAACGGGACCACTACAGCTTATTGTGGAACCCGAACCACATTATAGCGAGAAATGAATTTCTATCACCAGAAATAAATTCCTCTAACTCTTCATTAGCCGTCCGGAGACTCGAACTCAGGCCTAGTGAGTGCTAGCCCACAACTCTACCGACTCACCCAACGAAGAGCTTTTGTTTTATAGTAACCTTCCTGTACAACCGGGAAGTACAAATATAAGTTTTTACTTTATTCTCAAATTTATCATACAACTTTCAACAAATACTCCATTACACATACACCATATACACTGCTCTAACCTATCAATTCTTCAGTTACCTGTCATACCTTCTTAATGAAAAATTTCTGGACTCCTGCTGTACAGTTAAGTGCTGCCTTGCTATTGTTCTTACAGTCATCCGTAATACCTTTTGCCTGTGGGTCCTGTCCTAAACCAGAAGTTTTAGGCTGGCCAGTGAATCATTTGAGTTGTCGCCATCATACCATGGCACCCGTAGGAGGAGTAGTGCCGTCAGTGCACCTCACCGTGTGCGCTGTATGCATTACTAGATTCTTTGCAGCGTCCCTTCGGTCTCTGACTGCAACCCCTTTCATTCCTTTTACTGTACCTCCATACACATATTTTTCCTCCATCTTGCTACCCTCCCTCCCCTAACAATTATTTCATAGTGCGACGGCGAGGTTGTCCTCCAGTTACACATTTCAGACCTACCTACTCTCATTTTCCTTTCCAGCGCTGAATGACCTTATGGGTCCCAGTGGTTGGCCTTTGGCCTAAACTCTGTATTCCATTCTATTATACCATGGCATCCTACAGTACTTGTAATCCCATTGTCAGTTGATCTCCTAACCTCGTCAGTTGGTCCTTCTGCAAGCATTATTGAATTTTCATAAACTGCTTTCATTATTGCGCAAGATCTGGCCTTAGTTGGTCCTCTATACACATGGATTTCTTCAAGGTACTCATTCCATCGACACATAATTATAGTCTCTCCATAAAGCACCTGTCTATTTATATTTCGTCCGTATAAAATTTTTTCCTTTTGTACATTTTGTCCATAGATTTTTTTCCTTTTGTACATTTTGTCCATTGATGTTTTTTTCCTTTCGTACATTTTTTCCATAAACATTTTTTCCTTTTGCACAGTTTTCCATAGATATTTTTCCTTTTGTACATGTTTCCAGACTTTTTCTTCCTTTTGTACATTTTTCCCATAGATATTTTTTTTCTTTTGTACATTTTCCATAGACATTTTTTTCCCCTTTGTACATTTTTCCATAGATATTTTTTTTCCTTTTGTTCTCAGTGTACTCGTTGAGATTCACCCATTATTTTCATTGTTTTCCATCCATTGCTCTATTTGGAAGCCAAGAACCTCAAGTACACGTATAACCTCTAGATAATAACCGTCTCAGGTGTTGCCATTGGCATTAACAGCTGTAGTGATTCTTAGCACCTAAATTGCTCATTTGCAATCTTGTCCACTTGTTAGGGCTTATATCTTCCTTTAGGTGCACTTGACAAGAATATAGTATAACTGTTTCCCCTTTACTCCAAAGCGCGTCTGTAAAATATTTCTCTCTCTCTCTCTCTCTCTCTCTCTCTCTCTCTCTCTCTCTCTCTCTCTCTCTCTCTCTCTCTCTGTGATGTACCGGTGGTGCTCTCAGCACACTACTCTACTCAGTTAATCAGCGTTCGATTCCCTAACCGAATAAGGAAAGGGTAATGGGTTCATTCCTTGAAATTTAGTTTGTCTTTGTTGATCTAGGCGGCGAATTAGGTAGCTAGTTGAACTAGTTAGTCGATATTTGTGGGTTACAGGTAGAGCTGAGAGAGAGCGAGAGAACACCAGCCGTGAGGGTCCATAACTCCGTCAAGGTGTATACCATCAAAATGGCCTCGTCGAGGTAATCCTCACCTCACCGTGTGAAAAAAAAATATACACCAGATACGCCTTCTGACACAGAGCAGAAATGACGGTATTAATTATGTTTTTAATTATGTTGTTCATATAAATAATACGCAAGGCGAGTATTGAATCATTAATGTTCAAAATAGATACTACACGTGAACTTGTACATTACAATTATCACTTGACAGAAGAGTGCAATATTTTTTTTACTTTATATCAGTTACTAATAAGCACTATCTGGTGATATGTTTTATTATTTCATGTCATGATATCCACCATAATTATTGTTTTATAAAAAAAAAGCTGGGGATTACTTGAAGTTACTTAGTTCAGAATAAGAAAAAATGCATGGTTAGACTTTTGGAGAGAAAAACATGTTTCAGGTAATGTCCTATCACTCATTTTATGTTGCACAAGAAAAAAGTCCATAACTTCTCAGGGTGATGCATAAGGGTTTAGACGGAAATGAATGTGTAACAAAAGGAATTTAAGTCAGGTGATTCGAAAATTTCGTGTTGAAATAAATGAATGAAGACTATACAGAAATATCCTTAAAACTTAAAGTTGGTTTCATGTATTAATAAAGTACATCTATTTGAAAATATGGGAAAAATAAATTGCAAAATTATGAAATTGAGAAGCAAAGACAACTGAGAAATGAATTCCAGCAGGCTGAGTGAAGGGTACTGCTTCTTGTCAGTAGTCATGGCGCCTGAAAAATTCCGACTGCTCACATTTATTTCGCATTTCGATCATGAGGAGTTCGTTGTCTGTGTTGATCGGCGTGGAATCTTGTAGCGGCTGGGTGAGTTTAAGGACTTGTCAAAGGAGTTTGTTACACCTTGGGGCTTCATGAGTGTCGTTCCTCTGTAAGTAATTTTAAGTGATTCAGTTTTGCCAAGAGTGGGCGTGTAGTGTGAGTGCTTTCTGTTATTTGGTCGTTAACTTGCTACTTGATTTTCAGGGCTTCGTGCAGTGCTGTTAACTTTTCGGAAGGCCTACGTTTAAGGTAAAGTAAAGCTGTAACTATTTTTTTCGTTCCAAGTCCAGAAGTGGTTAGTTTATTCAGCGGCTGGATAGTGTATGCGTATAGTTAATAATCTATCACATATAGCCTATTCCTGCGGGTTTCCTTTTTCGTGACAGGCTATCAATTTTGGAAGTTTACTAATTTTATTGAAGTTTTATTGAATTTGGAGGAAAATATTTGTCTTAATTGTAACGCGGCTTCGAATTTGATAGAACGATAAGTTAGTGTTTTCGTTTTTTAGTGTGAGTTTTTACTCAGCATAACTGAACTTTAGTGAAAATATTTGGCAGATCTAAAGGTAACTTTCAACTCCGATGCTAATTACTTGTAACAATTGGCTTTGTAAAATTCTGTAGACTATTCAGTTTTTTTCAGTCAGGATTATGCCTTATGGTTAGTTGGGTACTTTTAAGTTACTGCTGTATTATTGCAGATGGTTTCTTGGAACTTCGCTATATTCATCCTTGAAGTTTGTTACTATTTAAACTGATTACAACCTTACGGTAATTACATTCAAAAGATATCGGCGCTTTCATATATCTGGTACTTTTAACAATTACTGTGCTGTATTATTGCTGATGATTTCTTGGAACTTTGCTACGTACAGCCTTGAAGTTTAATTTACAAAGTTTGCGATTACAACCTTACAGTAATTACATTCAAAGGTTATATCGGCACTTTCATATATCGGTTCCATGGGATAAGTTAACGTGCTTAAAGGTACATTGAAATTGTTTTGGTTTCTCAAATGTGGTAATCTAAATTCTACCCAATTTTAGGTTTTCAGTGTAGTATTAAAACTGTATTAACAACTGACTGCAAAACAAAGCTTAAGAGGTGAGTTTTGAGTAGCACTAATATGGTAGAAGCTGTGCCCGATGTGGGTCTTCGGTGGTGGGATTTCACAGTGGTTCTTTGGTGGTGGGATTTCACAGTGGGTCTTTGTTATGACTGCAAACTGCTTAACAGCGCCTACGGAAGGTCTGAAAGTGAAGTAACGCAACTTTAGATATTTAAGTTTTGTGAGTTATATTTTTGTTAGTTTAGATACTTTAATTTGTCTTAAATAGTGAAATAAAGTTCAAGAAACCAGTTTGCGTAATGTTAATTACTGGCTGAGACTGCTCGTGAAATTTGTCACATTTACATGGTTTGGCCCTGTTAGGTACCTTGTGAAATTTTCGAGCAAATGTAGCTTTAAAATCCTAGTCTTCATTGGAATCTCAGTTTTAACTAATATCTGTAGATAGTGTACAGCAGCAGTAATATATAATTTTAAATCTTGTAATTATATTTACTGTTTCAACTTCACAAAAGTCCACCTTTACCGGGGTGGCAGAGCCGCCTGTCAGGCAAAGGTGGACTAGGGTTGTTCATGGCAGACTTAGGTCTGCCATGCACATCCTGACTTTCAACCAACCAGAAACTACTAATTCTTTTTCAGGTCTCAGCCTTACGTATTAGGGTTGTTTAGGAACTTAAGTTCAAAGTCTTAGCATAGGTTTTCAGTGACTTTGGTTTGAACGCACGTAAGGATTGTTGAGGTCTCATCTGATTGAAACATTTTTTCCTTAGATTTCGGAAAAGTAAGGAATGCGAGAAAAGGTTGTGTGGTGGAGTGTTACGTTGAAAAATTTAGTGAAGGTGGATTAAGACAATAATCAAGGATGAACCCTGATTTGAAGAGTGGGTCTTATTTTCAGCCTTTTTAGGTCGTTATGTTAGCAGTTACGGGGTGGGGTGGGGGGTCTCGAAATTGGGAACGTGAATTGCATTTGCTGTAAAAAATCTGATTTACTTTTTTCAGTCCATCAAGTGTATTAAGGTATATTTGAGGACAGAAACGGGTTATTTTCAGGATCGGTTTTTAATGCTCATTCTAATTGCTGGTCCTTACGACCTTCGTGGTTGAGGTTGGGCACTGTATTCCATATAGATGTGTACTGATGGGTTTTTGAACAGCTGAACATTGTGGACGACTCTCTCTCTCTCTCTCTCTCTCTCTCTCTCTCTCTCTCTCTCTCTCTCTTGCCATGTTTTGACCATAAATTACTAATGATTAGGAACAATCATTTTTCTTCTCTCCCACTTTTTGATTAGGGATAAGTAACTTGTGTGCATTTCAGTCTATTACGTCCAATTCAGTGTATTACTTGAGGTACTTTTTATTTAAACTTCAGAGGCAGAAGCTACAGTATATACTTAGGCATTAGCTCCGTGATACACACTTAAGCTTTAAGTTGTATTAAAGTGTGTTTAGCACCTTTTGGTCCAGTTAATGATAGAACTGAACCTTGAAGCATCACAAGGCATTTAAATAATTCGAATGTATTCTACTATCAGTATACATCGGTTGATTTGGAGGATTTAGAAACTTTTTAAAACTAAAATCATAGCGTAGCTGCAGGGAGCTGGCTAATATTTTTGCTTTGAAAGACTTTAATATTTTCTTCGGTTGTGATCAGTCATTATTTTAAAATAGTAAATTTCTGGAGATTTCTGTAGGCATAATGAAAACTTTATCAAATTTCTGGAAATTTCTGTAGGCATAATGGAAACTTTATCAAATTTCTGGCAATTTCTGCAGGCATAATGAAAACTTTATAAAGATATAAGTATATAAGAGTTTTAAATGTACTGTAAAAGTAATACTTACTTGATAACATCACTTTCTCGTGATCTTAAATGTTAAAATCCGCAGTAGTATGTGTATTTCTATATACAGGAAGCTTTCCCAATTTGATCAGTTGGCATTTTCAGCCTGAATCATTTAGGCTTAAGAGGCAGATATAGTTGGTAAAAGCTTCCTGTATGTAGCAATATACTGTACATACTATTGCGGGCTTTTTTTTTAACATTTAGAAATCCTTTTGTTACATTTTTTTTAAACTTACATTGACCATGTAGTGTCAAATT
Source organism: Macrobrachium rosenbergii (assembly GCF_040412425.1). NCBI lineage: Eukaryota > Metazoa > Arthropoda > Malacostraca > Decapoda > Palaemonidae > Macrobrachium > Macrobrachium rosenbergii. Next base: position 20,166,644 of record NC_089793.1, on the reverse strand, counting down.
ATCATGACCTGAACATCGCGGGCTGTTGTCGATGGCTGGGACGTCAGAGCGTAACGTCTTGATCATCGATGAGGTGGGCATAAAAAAAATATAAGGAGAGAGAGCGCTGGAAAATCTGCTGGAGTTTACTGTGGTTAGTCTTCCGGCATGGAGTATATGCAGAATGCTCCACTTTATAAGATTTGAGGAGTAGCAGCTGAGATTCTTATCCTGTAACGAAGTCTACACTTTAGCCAGAAGGCCCAGCGGTGAGAGTTAATGGAACGTGTGACCCAGTTTTTCCAGTTTCCTTGTATCACATGCCATCTGCATCGAGGCAGCTTACCAGTTAATTGAAAGGTTCCAGCAATGGTGATTTGATGTTTCAAGCTTGATTCAAATACAGCGATACTGTTGAGGTAAATTACAAGTGTTCGAGTGAAAGGTTCCGGCAGTGGTGAATTGACAAGCTTGATTCGAATACAGTAATACTGTGGAGATACATCACAAGAGTATGAGAATGAGGGAACTGGCTGTCTTGAGCTTCTTTCCTGAAATAGTTTTTAACTTCCAAATTTGGAAGGTTGCTGCAGGTAATTTTTTTAAAATGTAACATTGAGTATTACTGAATTGTCACTTCAGTAAAAGGTAATTCAGGTATTACTGAATTATTACTTCAATAAAAAGGTAATTCAGGTATTTAACTCGAGCTTGTGCCTGTTTTATTTTTCCTGAGTTTTAAATTGACAGAAGAAAAAAGCTACATATGGTATAATTTGTTTTAGAAAGCTTATATTAAGAAATTCCTTTTCTCTGGGTGTGTAATAAGGCTTTGAAACAGTGAGAAAGGCTAGGAAGTTTAAATGTATCAAACTAGTATTAACTTTCACTGAAGTATGCTGACAATGCATCTGAAATTAAACTGCCTTAAGTTTACTTTAAATTGGGTTTTCATGCTAAGTTACGCTGATACTCAATAGAATTAGGGACAACGATAGAGGAATGCTGGAAGGCAAGACAAAATACAGAGTTCTGGAAGCATTTTCAGTACGAATGATACTTGAATGCTTCAAAGATTAAAAAACAAACTGCTAATGCAAACCAGAATAAAGCAGGCTTTGTTTAGCATTTAACACTGAAAACAGGGTAGATATAAACAAACGAGATAACAAACACTAGCAGTGGTATTTGGGATACTCAGAAATATTACGAGCTTATATAAGTGTCAAGGAAATGTTGTGGTTTGGTCTTCCTGGGTACAAGACTGTGTAATGAATTGTACAGGATGTGTATTTGTACAGGAAGTGTATTTATACACTGAACAGTTTTCCCTTGATTCTAGATCAGAGGAAGTAAAGCTTTTAGTACTAAATCTTGAAGTAATTCGTCTGGAGCCAATAAAGGAGTAATTTCATGAAATCTCTAGGGTTAAATACTTTCAAAGGAACTAGTAGGAAGAAATCTGAATACTGGTAGCAGGAAAGTTAGATTGATTCCTCGGAAAGGTAATTATTTTTAAGGACTACTAGGATAATCAGTAACTTTTTATATGGCATTGAAGCATTAGAAGGAAATAAAATTGGAAATTGGGACGTTGAACAAATTGTCTAGTGTCTCCATACCTGCGTTTTATGATAGAAATGAAACTTCACGATAGGTATGGTTTGCAAAGTAAATCCCTAATGGTAATTACTTATGACTTATCGGTAATTTACGGCTCGGTTGTTAAAGTTTGGAATGTGCTGTTTGTGCTAGTTCATCGGTTTTTTTTTCCCAAAAGTTCCGCAATTTACCGGTAAATAAATTTTGTAAGGGTGAGTACACACGGTCGTACAGTGTTCGTCGGAAAAATGCTGTTACCAGATAACAGGAAAAGTATAGGTGTGCTGATAACAGAAGCGATCACCACGGACTTGTTGGCATTGCTTGCGTTGTGCTTCAGAGCTTCCGACTTGTCTGACAGGGCAGGGGCATGGAACCATGACGTTTCCAGGCAAAAGATTCAAGAGCTTGTGTTCACCGTATGAGCTGAGGCTTTGACTTGCTTTGATTTCAGTCGACATGACAACATGGCTGATGGCTGTGCTCAGCTCTACGAAGGAAAAAAATTACTATTGGGATAGGAGACAGACTCGTATGTTAATTGTACTATACCGGCAGAACCTCGTTATGGAACGTAAGGAGATCTTTATAAGGACAAATAAACGTGCAGTAGCAATTAACGGAATAACAGCAGAACTTCAGAGGAGTGGATCACATGTGAATGCAGGGCAAATGAAGAGGAAAATGGAAAAAATTCGCGGTTAGCATAGGCGAGAACTAAGCAAACTTGGAAAATCCAAGAAGTCGGGGGCAGGGCTGATGACATGTACACAAAACACGTTATGGTTCTTCGATGAACTGTTTCCTCAACGATGCTGACAGCACGAGAGAATCGGTGTCAAATATGGGTATTCAAGTCTCTCATACGTCCGAGGAAGTTTATGATCACGAGGTACGTGTATACGTGCTGTGTGTGTGGGTGTGTAAGAAACACTGTAAGAAAAACTGCAAGGACTTACAGTTATGAAATTTATTACTGCTGCCATTTCAGTTCACGGATAGTGAAACAACCCGAATGCAGTGAAATTTTGTCTGTTTATTGTTGAAGAACATTCAAAGACCCTACTACGGCCCATGTGGACGCTCTGCAGGGCTCCCCAGAACGCTACACCACACCAGCTTAAAATTTTAACTAATATATTATCAGCAGCAGCGTAGCAGACGCAGAACAAGTAAGTCTTCAGTTTCCTCTTGAATGAAGCAACGTTGTCCAGCGATCTGATCTCTTGAGGCAGCCTATTGAACAATGTAGACGCAGCAATCTCAAAGGCTCTAAAACCAGTCTGTAAATTACATCTCGGTTCCTCCAGTCTTCGATGTTCAGTGTCATGTCTCGGAGTTACAACTGAAGCAGTTTGAAAGTTACGCAATAATCGGTTAACATACACAGGCTTTACGTATTGCAATGCCTGAAACACCAACATTTCTTCTCTTTAGCCAATCCTTTCACCATTCCCTTTTCCTCACCCAGTCCTCACACAATGCATCAGTTATTACGGTGCATAGTGCCATTTTCTTAGTTTGTTTTTTTACTTTATTGCGCACTATAGCTATAGCGTTGTTCGGCACTGAACATTAGCACCAACTACTACTCTCACGAGGCCAGGTCACACAGAGGGTTGCATTCTCAACGTCAACATTTCGGCAACGATAATTACGGTGGCTTCCCACTCTCTCTCTCTCTCTCTCTCTCTCTCTCTCTCTCTCTCTCTAATGCAAGGATCTCCAAAGTACGGGTCGAGACTCAATACTGGGTCGCGAGCTTCTGTTCAGTGGGTCGCCACATCTTGAACTAATTCAGAAACAAATGGAAATTTATATTGATAATACTAATCAAAAACAGAGAGGAAAAAAAATCTCGTACACATTCTTTATTATGCACATAAAGTTTTCAGTTTGTTGCTTGTGGGAAGCAAAAGAATCTACAAACATGCAATAGGGCCGGGTATGTAATGCATAAAATCAGTCTGTTTCAAAGAGAAAAATTTGAAGACCACAACACTAATGTAGACTTAAAACACCGCATCTTGACCGATGTCATTGGTTCCGAACTTTGCCTGCCGGACTTAGACCGGCGAGCGGAGTAGAAGCTATGGTATACATCAATATCTGGTAGCAGTTTGATGCCAGGTCATTTCTCAAATATGCTCTTATGACGACACCATACTACAGTACAATATGGTAACAGCGATTGTCTGACGAACACTGTTCGACCGTGTGTACGCACCCTAAGATTCTTGTAGTAAAAAAATTTACCAACGGGTGCAGTAAAAAACGTCACTACAGTTTCTCTGTTATTGGTATTCCAGTTTATCAAGGGTGACTTCGTTGATTGTTGACGTTAACAAGGTTATCAAGGGTGACTTCGTTGATTGTCGACGTTAACAAGGAACATGCTGTTCGGCATTTAGTAAATATTTCTTATCGCCAGTGGTTACTGAATTGTAGGAAATGTCGGGTGATCTAGGAACTCGATACAATATGTACAATTTACATATATGTAATCTTCCGTTCAAAAGCTTTATTAGGGTGTGTCTACACGGTCCGGCAGTGTCTATAATTACTATATGGAGGGTGGCTGGAAATTGGAAAACAGGCAAGGCGTTCGCCATCGACGATAAGAAATATTTTATTGGTGTAGGTGGTGTAGGTGCACACACTGGGAAGAAACAGTAACTATGTCTCAAGACTTAGTCTCTGCCGATATACTCCCCCTCATATAGCGTCCTAAGTTTTCCTATGTGGGGTTTGACTTTGTCCAAAAGCTAATAAAAATTGCTGGGTCCATTCTCACGTGGTTCCTGTAGTCAGGACCATGTTAGACTTGTAGTTCATGTTAAGTTATTACTTGACTTCCTAGTAGGTAGTTGGTCCTATTTAACAAACCATTTTCTGGACCATTTAATTTAAGTTGCTCACAGCATCAGTTACATTGTACAGCGCTGTGCTTTCTTTGTATTTTCCGTCTGTTCATACTGCGCACTGACACCAAGGCTGTTACTGCATATCGCATCACCGACATTAGTGTAAAAGATTTCTCGGGTGAAATTCGGAGAACCAATTCATACTGCTGCAAGATGTACAAAACGGAAGGAGGAAGGTGCAAATGTCTGTGTAAAGATCCTCTTAGGATAAAATAGATGCTTGAATTAAGGAAATATTCACATGAATGCCCACTTTTATATATCATGTCCGCACTATCGGGTAGAAATTATCCTTGCCCTCAGGTGAGGAAAATCGTTGGTATTGGCCTTTTTTTTTTTTTTTTTTTTTAAAACACCGGGTATGAAGCGACGATCCTGCTGGCCACAGAGTAAATATATACATACTTGCATGTACACCAATGATTATATCAATCTATACACACACACACACACACACACACACACATACACATATATATATATATATATATATATATATATATATATATATATATATATATATATATATATATATATATAATATTTGTGTATCATGCACACGTAGTCGGAGAAATCATTCCTATTCATCCTTTAGGTGCGTGATAACGTCACATGACTTGCAGTTTTCCGTACTGTTCGTTCTTTTTTAGGCACAACAATTTTTTTTTATTTTTTATCAAAAGTGGTGCAAAGGATGATACCGCACTTGGGCGTGGTGATCGAGCTATCGGCTACTGACCAGCTGGACTGCCCAGTTTCCACCTCAGTAGTCCTCGTAGGAGGTAGTGCCAACAGTTTACTTAAGGTTTTGGGCAGCGTCCCATCGGCCCCTAGCTGCAACCCATTTCATTCATTTTACTGTACCTACGCTCATATTCCCTTGCCTAACCTTTCAAACCTTTTTACTCTCAGCTTCCCTTTTGGCGCTGAATGAGTGTCCATACCCAACATGGTCGTTTTATCGCAATTAGCCATGCCATTCAGAAAGCTACCCATGCTTATTCCAACACAACCAAATGCAATAACAATCGAAATGCCTCTCTCTTCAGTGGGTGCGCTGCTGAGGTTCAAAGACATGCCAAATCCTCCTTGAACGTGCGCAATCATATGACTTAAAAAAAAAAAATCCGTAACAAAGCCGGTTGGTTTAAATGGAGTTGGCTTTATGACATCACGGGCTCATGCCCAGAAGCAAGGAAAGTAATGTTTTTTAACGGAATAAGAGGCCTCGTGTTGAGCTCTGGAGTAGGTCTAGGTGTAGGTGGAGAACTGACGTTGCAAAGAGAAGGGAATAAAGAGAATGATTGAAAAGAAGAAAAAATGTTAAGACCACTTTTATTCAGAATAAATTCAAATGCAAGATAATGGTTGAATTGAACTGAATATAGAATTTAGGCCAAATGCCAAGCACTGGGACCTATGAGATCATTCGGTGCTGGAAAGGAAATTTACAGTAAAAGATTTGAAAAGTGTAAAAGGAGGAAAACCTCGCAGTTGCACTATAAATCAGTTGTTAGGAGAGGGTGGAAAGTAATATGGAAGAAAGAGAATATGAAAAGAGGTACAGTAAAAGAAACGAAAGGGGTTGTAGCTAGGGGCCGAAGGCAAACTGCAAAGAACCTTAAGTAAATGCCTACAGTGCACCGCGTGAGGTGCACTGACGGCACTACCTCCCTACGGGGTTGGAATGTTTGAAGGTCTGTACCACTTCCTTCCATTTTTCATTGTCATCTTCCACCTCCTGTTACAGCTTTCAAACCCTTTGCTGTCAATTTCCCGTTTCAGCAGAATGACCTCAGTCCCCAGTCATGAACTAAATTCTATATACAGTTCAATTCAGGCATTCCATGTTCACGTCTTTCAGTTTCCAGGGAAGTCTGGAATCCTTCGACAAACAAACGCGTGGCCCTGAAATTCCTTCCAAAGTTCAGAAATCGCTCGGCGAGAGTAAAACCTTATTCCAAGACACAGAATATAGGCTATGTGGCGGGGGAGGGGACAGAGAGGTATACTTATTCCTCCACCGTCAACTTTTTCTTTATTCTTTTTTTTTATATAAATAGTTTTGCTCGTCAGTAAATTTGCTTCAGTGTTTTTGCATTAGTATTGCGTAAGAAGTCCTCAGTAAGACCCTAGACGGTAAAGTCTTTGGTGCAGTGCTAAGCATTTAGCTCGTCTGTAAGTTCCTGGTACTGCAGTTTCCAAAGTAATGTAAATGAAAATGATTTGCTTTTGCTGACTTACATTTATGACAGGTTCACCTCACGATTTTTCTCAGAGCAAGAGTAAGATTATTTTGAAAGCTATTTACATCACTCCCCTGCAAAGCGTTTCATTTCCTCCCTTCTAAAATGAAGTGAAAGAAACGATACAAAATCGAGTGAGTGGAATTCAATAATTGCCACAAAAATAATAATGACTTGTGAAATTCATAACAGACATCACGCTATGTTTAATGTAACACCAAAGCTTGAATTTATAGTTGTACAGGAAATGCAAATGTTAGTGAAAGTAACGAATTCAACATTAGAATCGCTGCTTGACTCACCCAAGTTCTTAGTTTTCTTCTAGTTTGGAGCTTTAGATACTAACTGGCTGTCTTAGGTAACTGTATAGTTCAGGATGGTTGAATTATTTGGCTTTTCTCCAGCTTAATATTTTTTTTCCAACAAGGAACCGCAAGAGTACTGACCTACCCATTTTATTAGTGACTTATAAGATAAATACAACTTAACGTAATGTAGATGCAAAGCATTGAAAGGTGTGGGTTGGTCAGTTGGGGGTGGAGGCAGCGGTGAGGGATGGGGGCGAGGGGTGGTTGGCGAATCAGATGTCGTACCAGTGATTTACTTTTAGGTATTCAGGCTTAAGTCTACCCCAGGGAAATCGACCAGGGTTTCGGTAAAGCCTTTGGAAGCAAAACGCCGGATGGGACTACTACTAACACAGCAGACAGACAGACGGACCTCCTAGGGAGGCAATAGTGGGTGACCTCAGGTCCCACGGTGTTTCAACATGCTCAAGTTAGATGGGGTCTGCGCTGAAGAAGGAAGAAGTCCGGCAGCCACTCCAGTAATAAGTCCTCGTTTGTCATGGGCACGTCAGATGGAAGTCAGATCGACTAGAAACTGACGGGCCCCTGAGTGGACCTGCTTTCGAGCAGAGCACCAGAGGAGAAGAACGGGATGCAAAGAATGGGAGAACTGAAGCAGTTTGCCGCATGTCAAAAACGCAAATCATGCATTTAGTTTTCGTCTCAAGGGATGAAGTCTGAATTCTTTGTTTCAAGAAATGACGTCTGAATTCACAAATGATTATTATCTTGGTTTTTATTGGTAGATTTATATCTTACTTGAAAAACGATTACATCTTATTATTCCTTATGTTTCTCCTAAATTATTCTACTCTGGGTGTAAGCAGGATTGGACATAAAATAAAACAGGATGAGATTAAAAAAAATCGTCTGTGGTACAAAAACTAAGAGATTTTACATTAGGCTGGCCTTATGCCGGCACAGGTCCTTGCATTAATGTGGTCCGCCAGTGTGGTAAAGTGCTAAACTTGAAATGGTATAAGGGGTTATAGTATGGCCCTCTTGACTTGGGCCAACCAACAGAAATATTGGTGAGATTAAGCAGGCGAAGGAAAAGGTGATTTAATCATTGATTAACGGTTATAGAAATACTTTCATAAAAAAATATAATACACAAAATTACTAGCAAACATGCAGTTAGGCTACACATGAGTCACTTTAAATTGAAAAACAAATGTTAATTCAAGAGACATAGATACATTCAGAACGTGTAAGAAAAACCTGAAATTTATCCACTTTAGCTTGTTACAGCGAAACCGTGAATGATGTGGAAAAATGGTGCAATTGGAGTATTAGTATCTGCAGTTCTCATATAATTTCGAAAACTCTCAACTTACAGCTTCTTGGTTTCACAGAGAGAAGAAACTTGATTTAACAAACGGCATTTATTACGAAACATAACAAGTAAAAAATGCGCCGAACTTTCTTCGGCGCAATCGACTTTTTTGTACAGCGTAAAATCAAGGCCATCGAAAATAGATCTATCTTTCGGTGGTCTCGGTATAATGCCGTATGAGCCGCGGCCTATAAAACTCCCAGCCGGTCGTGGTGGCCTGTGTTGTTGCGTTGCCAGATGCACGGTTATGTCTAACTTTTACCTTAAATAAAATAAAAGACTTCTGAAGCTAGGGACCTGCAATTTGGTATGTTTGATGATTGGAGGGTGGATGATCAACATACCAATTTGCAGCCCTCTAGCCTCAGTAATCTTTAAGATCTGAGG
>NC_089793.1:20130323-20150323 GCF_040412425.1 Macrobrachium rosenbergii | reverse complement strand
GTACTAAACACGGCGTCCCAAGGAGCGGACGCAGTGTTTAGTACTAGTCCCTCGGGGATCAAAGTAAGCTATTATATGCACCCATTTCTATTATTAATATAATTTGTCGACCACACAATATAGAAATGGGTGTATATAATACTTTGGTCCCCGAGGGGCTAGTACTAAACGCGGCGTCCCAAGGAGCTTCCGCCATGGGTTAATGCCCAAGCAGAGTTTGCTGCTTCCTTTTGTCGATCACACCCACACTTTCCCTTCTTGAGGCAGATCTGGACCGAGTTCCCACAGCAGTGGCGGCATCTGGCGACAAACGACACCCACGTCAAGGGAGCAAGACTTAGTAGTCTTTGTGAGGGCTCGTTTTGTTTCCTCATTAAAAATCTTGCAGAAGAAGAAGAAGAAGAGGCTGTCACTTGAGAACGTCGCTACTGGAGCAGGAAGTCGTATCATTAACCAACTTTTACTTTTCATTTTATTTTTACCTTCCATATCTAAAGAGAAAGTGGAATACCCTGTATGGATTAATCTTCATTTTAGCATTGAATGCTAGAACTACCGTATTGTCATTAAGTCTTGGTTATTAAACCCGTTCCAATGAGTGATCAGAAAAACTAGATTTACAGTATTAAAGCCGTTGTATTTAAATTGGATTGGGACGCCGAATTTTTTCTCATTTTGCTTATAGGTTTTATTATTACTAGCTGACCAACCCGGGGCTGTCCTGGATAACTGGATGACAACCGATAAACCCCTCTCTCTCTTTTTCCTTCTTTCTCCTCCCTAACACCCCCTCCACTCTCTCTCTCTCTCTCTCTCTCTCTCTCTCTCTCTCTCTCTCTCTCTCTCTCTCTCTCTCTCTCTCACACACCTTTTTCCATCTTTCTCATCCTAACACCTCTCTCTCTCTCTCTCTCTCTCTCTCTCTCTCTCTCTCTCACACCTTTTCCATCTTTCTCTCTCTCTACACACACCTTTTCCATCTCTCACTAACACCCTCTCTCTCTCTCTCTCTCTCTCTCTCTCTCTCTCTCTCTCTCTCTCTCTCTCTCTCTCTCTCACACACACCTTTTCCATCTTTCTCATCCCTAACACCCACTCTACTCTCTCTCTCTCTCTCTCTCTCTCTCTCTCTCTCTCTCTCTCTCTCTCTCTCTGTTACCCCCTTCCCAACCCCGAACCCCCTTTGGTGCCACTGATGTCGTACCCCCACAGTATTCTGTTCCAGATAGTAAGTCATATGTATACTGAAATGAGGTATGATAAATTCGTAAAGTTACTAAGTCTACGGGCATAATCAGCCCGTCACGGGCAGAACCAGCCCCGTTTTAGGGAAGCCCTTCCCACCCCAACCTCCTTTGGTGCCCTTTAGTGCTAATGATGTCTTACCCCCACAGTGCTGATTTCTAGATAGTAAGTCATATGTATACTAAGCATGGCTGAAATTGCTCAATGCATTTCAGGGTTATGCTGGCACATACATACATACATCCATTTTTATGTAATAGATTCATAAGGAATAAGCCTACAGGGGCCATTGACATGAAATCCAGACTACCAAAGAATATGGCGTCCATTTGAAAAAAGTTACCGCATATATAGGAAATACAGAAAGAAGAGATCAGTTATTAGAAAAGAAAAAATAAGACAGATTAACACATTAAAAAAGATAAAAAAAGTGCCGGAAGCTACTGACGGACAAGTTGGAGCCAGGACGCCTTGCAAGGCAAGGCTTATAACAAACTAAATATACTGTTTACCTGTCTTATTCAAAAGCTCTGCTCGACAGGGATATGAGCCGTCATTCCGAAGATGTGTTTTTATGCAGCACTTTCAAGTCTTGGACCTCTCTTTCATTTCCGCATTGCAGAAGGTAAAAAAAAAAAAAAGTAAAAAAATGAACAGAAGTTTCTTCGATGCAATCGAGTTTTCTGCACAGCCGCTATAGCGTATAATCAAGGCAACCGGTCTCGGTATAATGCAGTATGAGCCGAGGCCCATGAAACTTTAACCACGGCCTGGTGGTGGCCTATCCTATATCGTTGCCAGAAGCGCGATTATGGCTAAATTTAACCTTAAAGTAAAAACTACTGAGGCTAGAGGGTTGCAATTTGGTATTTTTGATGATTGGAGGGTGGATGGTAAACATACCAATTTGCAGCCCTCCAGCCTCAGTAGTTTTTAAGATGTGTGGACGGACAGAAAAAGTGCGGGCAGAATAAAGTGCGAACGAACAGACAAAGCCGGCACAATAAAAAAAGAGACAGTTTTCTTGATAACGCAACTTATGAATATAAAAAGACTACACATGACCTCGAAGGTAGGCAGATGAGATTCCATTCGTTGTGATTATATAGTTGCCATTTACAGTTACACTCAGAAGTAGCGGGGGTTTTTGAGAATCCAAGTCTCTGAAAACGCTTCATTAACAATTAAAAACCTTCTGGGTACGGAAAGGATTTTATACGATGCTTTTGACACACCTGAGGATACATGTTCTTTCTATTCACATGACTGAAGTGGTGTTTCTGCATTACCGCCATATTGCAGAAACACCAGACTTTAGTCATGTGAATGGAAAGAAGATATATCCTCAGGTGTATCAACTAAATATAAAATCCTTTCCATACCTAAAAGAAAGGTTTTTAGTAATAACGTTTTCAAGGCTTGAAAATATCATGTTTATGGGACACGGAATGATATCATTTCCAACATGGCGTATATGAAGAGCCATTCCTGGGGACTCTGGCAACGATGGGAAAACGGTAATGTTTCTCTATCATATTCGATGTGTAAAATACGACCAGTTGAGAAACTTTATGTCTTATAATCTGGATATATTTTCTCAGATTAGGTATTGCTTGACAAGATACCAATATGCGAGTTCAAGTCGCACGCAAGAAAGCTGAATCAAGAGCCGGATATTACGAGGACAAAAAGGTCTTCGCTCTTTGACAAAATAAAAAGAAACTTGACCCTTCGGAAAAAGTGTTACCGTATACGGCTGGAAAACTTGCTTTATATCTTCCGTAATTCTTCCTTCAACGCATACGCGCTCACACTGAGCTCAGGCGCGAAGGAAAGCGTCAAAAAAGCTCAAAAGAACGTCGCCGCAATCGTTTCACAATATGTCAAAGCAATGAAAGGAAGGACAATCAGATGTCTTTACAGATCACTGTCTTTAAACAATAACAGAAACATTTCTTTCTTCTTGCAAGATGGGATCCGAAGCAGATTAAAAAAGGGCTGAACTTTGGCCCGACCTCGTAAATGAAAATGGTGTCAAGTATTACTTACAGAAAGGGGGGGCCGAAGCAGGCTAAAAATATCTCGGCTGGCCTCGTGAATGAAAATGGTGCAACGGATTTGTCCTTTCGGTGACGTCTGACCTATGTCTTAGAAGGAGGACCGTATGTTAAGGACGACTGGCGTGTATTGAGATGATTTAATGAAGAGAGGTGCTAATTAGAACTGTTCACTTTTCTTTCATGAATATTTCTCCTGTGCCTTACTTCAGTTTGATTTGAGGAAAAAAAATGTTTAGAGGCAGTGTTGAAACCACTCAACTTTTGAAATTTCCTTATATGAAACGGGGTAATAGGCTGGGCAGATTTGCAAAGTAAACATAGCCAAAGTTACTCAAAGAGAAACATATTCTTTTTAAAACAACATCTAAATAGGGACACATACGACGGCAATCTATAAATCAGACAGAAGGGACATGTTTTGCACAGTTGATTCAGTACCTTTTACCTTTCTGGCTAATGTAAGCGATTAATCGAAACCACCACCTACCTTCGAAGCATCAAAAAGTAAAATTTCTTGTTAATAACCGCATTGTCAAGTTGTTTTCACGAATTTCAGTACACATGACGATACCTGTCAACTCTACAGATAGTGCTGTCAAGTTGTTTTCACGAATTTCAGTATACATGACGATACCTGTCAACTCTACAGACAATGCTGTTCCTTAATCACCATTGTATTGCCATTCGATAAATGTGCTTTTTGTCACGTGTTTACATGCTTAGCGACTTTGCAATACAGGTAGCATTAGCAAAAGCTTCTTGCTTGCTACATTGTGGCGTTGCCGGATGTCTCCTTAGCTTGCCAGGATGTTTACGGAAATACATGAAGCCCAGTGTCCCAGTCCACGCGCTTCAAACTTCCTCAGAAAACAGTCCTTAAAGGTCTCCAGGATTAATGTCGTTATTATTTCTGTTGTTGAGGACAACGGTCACCGCAAAGTATCTGAGTGAAAACCACAAGCTCCCTTCCTGATTGCTACTACGTATTTACAGTAGACAAATTTTTTTTGTTAACTTTTTATTGGAAGGATTAAACTTACAATATATACAATATGGTTACAGTATACATAGGCATATCTTTACATAAGCATATCTTTAAATAGCGTAATCCCTCTAAACTGACAATTTACGCATCTTGAGATGCTGGCTACTCAAAAACAGTAATAAATATACTCTTTTGTGAAAATTTTAAATATTTCTGGTATTACTTACAGAACTGACTGAATTAGTGGACTCTATAGTTACCCTCCGATCATAAGAACAGACAGTCTTCATTACAAAGATTGCGAGTTCTTGCTTATGGCTGAGGAAAAACACCGTAAATGAAAAGAGGTGATGGGGAAGGAAGAACGCAATTGGAGAAATTTGAATTCAACTAAATGTTATTAATTGGGAATTTTCTTTGTAACCGAGAGATGCGGGAGAATAGCCAGTTATTAAAAGCTGAGGATGGAAATTTAATGGGTAACACAAGATAACTAAAGAAAACTTTTTTTTTTTTTTGCGGAGGTAACCAGTAAAGTTTCTGAACTCTGAACGCAGTTGAAATAAGTGGGAACGATCCATTAGCAGATAATAAATCGTTAATGCCCAGTCATTATCAAATAAAAGTGAAGGTTTCCCATCTGTCGTGGCAGTTCTTCAAAGACGAGTTTCCTAAAGAGGAAACTAGCAACCAGGAGGTACGAGTCAGGTTAGGCGTTTTATCTCTTCCTAGTGGTTACATGAGAACGCTACTTGCTTTGCTCTCTTGATCCAATTACCGTTACTCATTAGTCGCTTTTCTCTCTCTCTCTCTCTCTCTCTCTCTCTCTCTCTCTCTCTCTCTCTCTCTCTCTTCTCTCTTTCTCCTTTCGAGAGAGCCCTTTTGTTTGGTGCATTGTATTGCAGAATTTGGATGTCATCCAGCGAAGAGAGAGAGAGAGAGATTAGGCAGATGGGCAGGGAAAAGGATTGTGGTAGCTCTTGATGATGAGTCATAATTATTACCCCGAATAGGTTGTATTTTTGCCCCTCACGAAAATTATACCAGAGATGGGTTTTTGTGACGCACAAGAACTGATTACATTTTATTAGCAGTGGGAATGTAACTTTACTAATCATGAAATGCATGGGTTCAAAGGTCAAACATGAATTTAACGTTGGCGATAGCCTGAGACCCTATTAGATAGAAGAACACCCCTGATGAAGTAATGAAGTCACTGTTTTTCGAACATGATGAAGTTCATAATAACGACTATAAAATTTATACAGATGGCTCGAAGTCAAGTGATGGAGTAGATTTAGCTGTTGTCATAGATAATTTTTGTGATGTTGCAAAGCTGCCCCATTGCTGCTTCAGTATATACAGCTGAACTACCTGCCATTGTTAAAGCCCTAGATATAGCATATCATTCAAATAAGAAGTCTTGTGTCATATATTCAGATTGTAAAAGTGCTCTGGAAAGCCTAAACAGTTATAACTCATCCCATCCTTTAGTACAGAAGGCTCAGGCATAGCTATTTCGCATTTCGTGTAGGCGTAAAACAGTATGTTTTTGTTGGATTCGTGGTCATGTTGGGATCCCAGGGAATGAAGAAGCAGACAGAGAAGCAAAGAATGCCTGTACGTAAGGAGAAATTGATATAGAGTTCCCCACTTAGATATGAAAATCTCTATTCGCAATTATATACTAAGTGCCAGGGGCGATGGTCATCTCCCCTTCTTGCTAATAATAAGAGGTTAAAAACTTTTAGACCTCAAATAGGATTGTGGGAATCATCCTTTCAAAGCGACAGGAGGACTGAAGGTATTCTAACAAGGCTGAGGATTGGTCGCTGCTGACTGACATACAGCTTTCTTCTTAATGGTGGTAGTGCTCCAGTTTGTGTTCACAGTGATAGATAGCCCTTTGACAGTTGAGCACATTCTGGTTCACTGCACCAGTTATGTAAATGAGAGGCGGATGTACCATCTAGATGGTAAAACCATGACCGAAATTTTAGGAGACAACTTTGATGTTGGCCCTGTTTCGAGTTTTTTAAAGGCGTGTGGTTTTTATAAAAATATCATAATTTCTTATAGATGTCTTTTTTTTTGTCTTATTTATGGCAGTTTTTAATTCCATTAGGAATTAAATCTCTTCGATTTTACCTTTTTAAACATTGATCTTTAGAATATCTATTTGAAACTCATTATTTATATCATTTTCATTTTCATTCATTCTCATCATGACCCTGTTGATCCCAGTGCTTGGCTTTCTACCTAAATCACATATTCCAATTCCAACAGTTACGACAACATTTAATTATACTCTACATCATATACCGTTAACAGCCTCCGCATTTCATCTCTATCGATAAATTCTGTCATAAGATCTTTCCACATCCATAAATGGTACTTGCCACTTTTACTTTTTATTTTCAATCATCGTACATAAATGTGTGATAACAAAAACGTTTGATGCACTCATCCTCTTCCGTATCTAAACTCAGCTTGCTCTTCCTCCGTCAATTCTTCTGTCATCTCTCTTAGTTTCTTTTCCAAAATCCTGCTCTCCTCCTTCTATGGTATGAATAGTTATAGCCCCATGATTATCACATAGGAGTAATCTGCCCTAAAATAGAAGACTGCAGTATCTGCAAAAATACAAAACTGAGAAAAACGGTATATACTGCAGTTTTACCTTGCCTTACTACTGATTTTACAGATACTACAAATGGGATCCCCCAAATAAAACATTGAAGAATCATTTTGAAACTGCATTAACTTGTGTATTAGTGTTTCACGAGCCCTACAGGTGGCATATCTCAATTTCGAAATTTTGCAGATGCTCCAGTTTTCCATTTTAGGGCAGAATGTAGAACCTTTCTCTGATCCAAAAATATTTGGCACATCCTAGAAAGTTTTTCATTTACACTTTCACCATTGTGCCGCAGCATCTCACGCGTATTCCTGTCAATCCTTGGCGCCTTTTCAGTATTTTTCCTTTTAATTACCCTCCTTAAGTAGCAAAAGGCACTGTTATAAGCATTTTTAATTTAGTTTTACACTGACTCCTTCCACTCTTGCATTACTCAGCTTTGCCCCCTTTCCTGTCATCTACATTCAACAAACGTTCAAAATACACCATTGACTCGGGGATGCAGTCTCTTCGTATCATCTCCATTTGTTTCTTGTCTTTTGAGATCCTTTTGGTCATTATAGCACTCACTTCCCCATAGGAGAACTTCTCCCTAAAGTACTTGTACACAATTCTGTTTGAAATTTTTTGGTCTTAATATTTCCTCTCTTATGATTATAGTTGTATACATTCACGTGAGCTTCTCTTTTATCACCTATCTGCACGTCCTCATGCGGTGCACTGTAGGCATTACTTAAGGATCTTTGCGGCATGCCTTCGGCTCTTAGCTGCAACCCCTTTCGTTCCCTTTACTGTACCTCCTTTCGTATTGTCTTTCTTCCATCTCACTTTCCACCCTCTCCTAACAATTGATTCATAGTGCAGATGCGAGGTTTTCCTTCTGTTACACCTTTCAAACCTTTTACTGTCAGTTTCCATTTCAGCACTGAATGATCTCATAGGTCCCAGTGCTTGGCCTTTGGCCTAAATTCTATATTCAATTCAGTTCAGTTCAACTCATCTGCACGTAATTTTTTTTTCACCAAAGCTCATTTCCTCATTACAACAACGGTTTTATTACTTCTTCCTACCCTCCTTTACCTATTTATTTTTTTTTCTTATTATTTAGGTACTTGAGAAAAAGAAGATGACAATTTTACGAGAAAGTTTTCGTACTGAAGCCATTTTCCCCAACATAGACGCTGTCATCCATTGCCTTCGTGACACCCTGAGAACGACAAAAGGTCGCAATCGAGCGATAATGAGACTAATGACTGAAGAGGAAAATGTCAGCACTTGCGATTAAAGCATGTAATTACTCTGTCGCCATAAAATGACAAAATAATTACGCGGCGACGCAAGTTACTTTTGCCTTTCATTATTTCGAAAGTTTAAGACTCACTAATGTCTTTGAGAGAGAGAGAGAGAGAGAGAGAGAGAGAGAGAGAAATACTTTCTTCTTCATTTTTAGAAAATCTGAGGAAATTCTTTGGGTCCGAAAACTTTCACAGTTTCCTTTCGCAATTCGAGGGATCTAGAAAATTTGTTCAGTGATGCCGGCAAGAAATTTTTCGTCGTACGGAACTTTTCTTAATTGTAACTTCTCGTTCTGATGTCAGTGGCTTTGCATAATGATAATGATGCAATTTGATTTTTTTTATGTAAGGTAGTAGAATATCAGCTGACGTCTGCAGGATTATCATATACGAAGCTATTCAAATTTGCATCACTGCTGTCGGTCACTAGCTACCAATTTTTTTCCACCGAGAAATTGCACAAGCACTCGACCGTGCATTCATGCACACACACACAGACACACACACACACACACACACACTGAAGTTTCACTTCGTAATATGGTAATATGGCAGTAATGTACTGTTGCCTTTTGATTACATTTATTTTCCTTTTGCAAAAAATCTCACTCCGATATTTGATTCTTCAGTTATAATTCAACGCACCAAAAAAAGATTCATCTTTACTGCGTTTTTTCAGTAATATTCAACTTTCTTTTAATTAAGTGCTTTTTATATGTATGAATTTGCTTTGGCTGAAATATATCTTACACAAACACACACACACATACGCACACACGCACAAACATACATACATATATACACATATATGTGTATATGTATATATATATATATATATACATATATATATATATATATATATATATATATATATATATATATATATATATATATATATATATATATATATATATATATATATATATATATATATGGAGAGAGAGAGAGAGAGAGAGAGAGAGAGAGATTTTATGCCACCTCTTTGGAAATCACGTTCCCAGCATGTGAAAACCTGCAATCCCCAAATAGCTGAGGATATGAATTCCCAGTACATATTAGTCTCTCTCACTTTACGTGCAATGTAAACCGTGTTAATAGCGCCGCTGCAAATGTTACCTGCGGAATTCAGCCAATCATCTGGGATATTTTGCAGATACTGAAGCTAAATACCATTTGTATCTCCCACATGAAATCCCCCCCCCCTTTAATTAGCACCTGACTGGATTTTGGTAATCGCCCCTGTGAATTCCTATTAGCTGCTTGTTAACGAAGCAGGCATAAATACCACGAAGGAGAAAGCCACTCACACGCATTTTTCATCTCTCGTCCCCTGGCGTGAAGATATGCTCGGCGAAATCTTGGGAAAGATGTTGGTCCCGATAACGTTTGGAAATATACCACCTTTTCCCTTTTCTCTCTCTCTCTCTCTTTGATACTCTAGCTTTTAGGCCATTAATATATGCCACTGAATTATAAGATTAATTCTCTCTCTCTCTCTCTCTCTCTCTCTCTCTCTCTCTCTCTCTCTCTCTCTCTCTCTCTCTTTGGTACTCTAGCTTTTAGGCCATTAATACACGGCATTGAATTATAATGAACATTAATCCTCTCTCTCTCTCTCTCTCTCTCTCTCTCTCTCTCTCTCTCTCTCTCTCTCTCTCTCTCTCTCTCTCTCTAATAAAAAAAGGCTTGTAGCTTAAGGTTGCTATTTCATTTAAATAACTGAATTACTTAAGGGGACCAGGAAGGTAGTACCCAGAGGGGCAATGGGTAGATATGGGGGTTTGGATGGGTAGGCCCTTATGACTACCATAATTCCCTATACATTACAGGTGCTGTAAACTACAATATTCTACTTTCCCCTTTATTCATATGAGAGGATATATATATATATATATACATATATCTATATACACATATATATATATATATATATATATCTATATACATATATCATATATATATATATATATATGTATATATATATATATATGTATGTATATATATACATATATAGATATGTATGTATATATGTATGTATGTATATATATATGTATATGTAGACATTATCTATAATTTTCTGCATAAATTATATCATATATAATATAGCATGTGCTTCGCAATTACACGTTAATTTCAGGAAAACACGGATTTACACACTTTAGTGCATACTTACATACATACGTATGTATGTAAGTATGTACTGTTTGTATGTATGTAATTATGTTTATTAAACCCGTGTTAGCTATGCTTGGCTAATCTTGGAGATCCTATAGGATTAGCTAAAGAACGAAAGGTAATACCATTTAGGAAATTATGTAGATTAGCCAGTCGCTGAGGGAACCTTTAGCCTTGATTCTTGAATATTCAATCCCGCATTAATAAGTTAAGACTTAAAAGCATCTCTCTCTCTCTCTCTCTCTCTCTCTCTCTCTCTCTCTCTCTCTCTCTCTCTCTCTCTCTCTCTCTCTCTCAGAGCCACTTTTAGTCTATCATCCTGGTTACATAGCAATGTGGAAATTCTGCATCGCACTATTCATGTAGTGTGCAAAGCTAATCATATTTTTATTCGTGTCCATCTTATGATAATCTTCTAATCAAATGGTATCATTTTCTTTGGCTATTTATTTATGTTCTTTCTGTTTTTTTTTTATTTTTTTTATTTTGATCATTGATTTGTATTATATTCTAGTCTGTATTTCTTTTTTGGTTTAAGAATTGGTTCAGTATTTATGTTTATTCAGCGTTGATTATAATGATACTGTTTACTGTTTATTAATTTTTTTTCTTAAGAGTCCCACTGCGCCGAAGACTTTCTACTGCAAACACTTTATGTGAACGGGAAATACTTGAACAAACTCTAACCTATCCTGGTGGGATTCGGACCCATGCACGTTACATTAAAGTGAGGAGGCCAAGCACACTGCCAAACAAGATCCCAAAAAGTAAAAGAAATCACGAATAAAAAAGTGTGATTATACATATACAGTCTCATCAACAACAATGACAAAAATTTCATTAATAATAATAATAATAATAATAATAATAATAATAATAATAATAATAATAATAATGATAATAATAATAATAATAGGTCTTATTAAAAAGGATGGCTGTATTATGCGATTTTATCTTATATAGTGTCTTTCTATCTTCCTTATGACACTATATAAGATAAATACACTAATACAGCCATCACTAATAAGACCTGTTTAAGAGGTCTACTCCCTTGAAATAATAATAATAATAATAATAATAATAATAATAATAATAATAATAAATAATAATAATAATAATAATAATAATAATACCACCACCACCACCACCACCACCGCTACTACTACTACTACTACTACTACTACTAATAATAATAATAATAATAATAATAATAATAATAATAATAATAATATTATTATTATTATTGTTATTATTTCAGTGGATGAAACCTATTCATTTGGAACAACCGCACAGGAGCCACTGACTTGAAATTGAAGCTTCCAAAGAATATTGGTTTCAACCTCCCACCGCAGACCCGACACTACAGCAGCAACTAATCATGATACAGTGCCAGCGATTTTTCATTTCTCTGGGGGAGACACGAACTCGCGACATCTGAGTGATATTCCACGACACTAACCACTATACCAGTAGACCACCACTAATAATAATAATAATAATAATAATAATGATAATAATAATAAATAAATAAATAACAATAATAATAATTTTGAGGAAGTATCAAGCTTTAGTAATGATTTTGATAGGGAATATTGAAGCCTGATTAATTATGAGGCTTCTAAGACCCACGAAAGACTGTGCATTCCGTGGAATATCTGCCGAGAACTTGCGCTACCAAATCTTTGAGTTCGCCGTAGACCTACTTTTAAGTAAAAAATCTGAAACGTAAGGACAGTCATAAGGTTTTGTATTGATTTTTGAGTTTCTTAGATTGTGAAATGTACTAATAATAATTTTTTTTCATTTCAGTGCTCTGTAGAGAAAAATAATTGATTTCTTTGGTTAGTTTGACTCAGGGGCGAAACGGCACTCTTCATTTGACAGTCGACAATAAAGACGAGAGTTAAAAGATACAAAATAAGTTCTAGGAGATTTAGACATAATCGAAACTTTGTAAATAATCTCATTCGAATGAATATGGACTCTGTGAGGAGCGTTGACCAATCATTGAAAAAGGGTTTAAGGCGCCTTTGTATCAGAAACAACGTGTTAAATACCCCGTTTTTTTACCCAAGGTACGCGATCGGAGAATTTGGCAACGCTTATGCCAAGTTTCTCTTTGTTATTACTGAAGAATGATTGAAAATAATAACCGTTAATATCTCTGCATCTTAGCCACAAATTGTTTACTGTAAGAGTAATTTAAATTCAATCTAGTCATCAAGTAGCGTCCTTTTTCTCATTACGCTTTCATATGGAAGCATAAGTTTGGCACCAATCCCGCTTCAGCTCTCACGCTAGATTAGCCAGAATATAGTAATTAGTGTTGCTTTAGGAATTCCATAAAGAATTCTTTAGGAAAAAAGCAAACATATATCTTGACTCTTGTGTAAAAGGTACCAACTGCTTTATGCTTACAGACAACAGACAATTGTTTGGACACTTATTACTTAATTGTCGAATACATTAGTCCTGTTGTTGAGATGTACAGTAATAATAATAATTTTACCATTACTTCTGGGATTTATAATGCTAAGAAAGACATAGATTTAATTTTATTTTTAGCATTGTCATTTCAGTAACAAGACACGAAGACAAATAAAGCCATTATGGAAGTATGAAATTACTTGAACAGTTATTTTCCATACAAAATCATGCAAAAACGGTATGCATTTTCCATTTGGGAACTTGAATAGGTTCACGGTAAACACAATTAGCAAGTGCATTATTGAATTTTTATGTGCAGAAACTTCACTTGTTCATTGCAAACAAGCACATTTTAGTTAACATTAAAACAAAACATTAAGAAAATTCCAGCCGGAGAGAGAGAGAGAGAGAGAGTTAGTCTGCTATAAAGTTTAACAGGAGGCCCATGATCTATCCACACATTTGCATAAACAAGGTAAATACTAATGTTGTACGTGAGAGACCCGTTGTGTGAGGTGTTAATGATTGTAATTACTCGAATACCTGGCAAGAGATAATTGCGCCTGTTTTACGATCACAAAATACATATAAACCTTTGCCCGAAGAAGAAGTAGAAGAAGAAGAAGGGTGAG
This sequence comes from Macrobrachium rosenbergii, assembly GCF_040412425.1. NCBI lineage: Eukaryota > Metazoa > Arthropoda > Malacostraca > Decapoda > Palaemonidae > Macrobrachium > Macrobrachium rosenbergii. Next base: position 20,136,866 of record NC_089793.1, on the reverse strand, counting down.
AATGTAAGTTGGCAATTAAAAATTACTCGACAAATTAGTACAAATGTATACAATATATATGTATATTATATATATATATATATATATATATATATATAATATAATACACAAAATAATATAGATGTAATATTATATATATATATATATATATATATATATATATATATATATATATATATATTGTATATATATATACACATATATATGTAAAGATATAATATATATATATATATATATATTTATATATATATATTTATATATACATATTTATATATACATATATGTATATATATATATATATATGTATATATATATATATATATATATATATATATATATATATATATATATATATATATATATATATATATATATATATATATACACAGTTAGAGAAGAGTGTGTAAATAAGATGAAACAAACACTAAGCACCAGGTGAAAGGAGTGTATTGGAGGCCGTTTCTTTGTGTATAGAGGCACAAGCGCCATTGTTGTACTCGTTAAAGATTATTGGAAGGGAAAAGCGAAGTCGTAAAAAAAAAAAAAACCTCTTCCATGAATGCATATGACCTCAGTGCCGATTTTGCCACTAACGAGCTCTTTAAATAGCCAAAATAACTGCGCTCCTCGCAGCATTTTTCTGTCGAGGATAAAAAAAAAAAAAAGTTGGGCTTCGTGGCATGTTCGAAGTATCTACCCTGGGGGACTGCGGCCCGGGCCATCTGTGTGTTTGCTACCTCACACTCTGTAAGGGAACTTTTCCCACAAAACGTAAACATAAATACAATATCCATTTGCGTAATTGCGAGTGGTCACGCACGTTATAGGTTTTCGACATTTTCGGCGCTGTTTACCCCACGGGGCCCCTTCTGGACTGAACGAGAGTGTCTTTGGCAAAAGATAGAAAGGGAAAGAAAATAAAAAAAAAAGTAAAAGCATATTAAATTTTATTATTAAAATATTTTATAATGGTGGCCGCTGTAAAATCTTACAGAAAGCGGAGTCACTCAGACCACTGGAATCGTTGTCTGGTAATTGGAGTAAAATATCCTTAAAAGCCTAAATAAACAAAAGGGCGGAGGAAGAACCTGACTTCATTTAGATTTTACGACTTGCTTGTGGAGAGAGAGAGAGAGAGAGAGAGAGAGAGAGAGAGAGAGAGAGAGAGAGAGAGAGTCCTTTAACTTTTCACAGACTTCAAACGAAAGTAGAAATTTTCAGCTGCGGATATAACACGGTGAATTAAAAAATAAAAGTCTGTTGAAAGGCGTTTGATGGATTGGATTCGCCATGATTTGGAATTTCCTTGATTTGAACTCCTCAAAAATAATGATGGAGCACAAATTAACAGTTGAGCGTATTGCCGATACACGAATTGCAAATGAGAGTAGGAATGAATATGTTTATTATTAACTATCTATCTATCTATCTATCTATCTATCTATCTATCTATCTGTATGTATATGTATATATAATTATATATAAATTATATATATATATATATATATATATATATATATATATATATACATATATATATATATATATATATATATATATATATATATATATATATATATATATATATATAAAATGTGTGTGTGTGTTTGTGTGCGTGTGTGTGTATGTATACATGTAATATACAGATATTCACAAATATTAAGCTAACAATGCCGTTTATTATGGAGAAATGAACGTAAGGATAGACAGGGAAGAAGGGAGATGGTTAATTTCTATAGGTATCTGAGTGTAAATGTCATGGCCTATCTTCATGTTTGTGTGTATCATAAATCAGAATCTTAAACTGAGAGAGAGAGAGAGAGAGAGAGGATCCGTTTTTAAAAAAATTGTGTATGATGTCCATGTAATCACGATCAACAACGTCGTTGCATTGAAACCACAAAGGTATCGAAAATAAGAAGGAAGAGAAAAACTCGAAAAAAAAAAAAAAATCGCGGCGAACGGAGTTCAATTCTACACAGGTTTATTTCTGAAGAATCACGTAGCGCGGACGTGGCACTCTTACAAGGCTGTGTCCGTGTGCTTTTCGTAAAGACCTCCCTTTTTCTTGACGCCTACACCGTTTCTTTCCTTTTCTTTCAATCTTTATTCTCTTTTTCGTATCCCGGGGTTAATAGTTAATCGCTTCTTTGTCGTGGTGATTATAATTTGAAATGAGTTTTTTTTTTAATGACAACGGGATGACTTCAGCGTAGTAAAAAGGCTTTGCTATTAGTTTCGCCTTCCTAATTTTCGCGTGAAAAATTTTATAGCATTCCAAAAGCTTGAATAAACTATTAAATAATATGAATCTCAAGATAATAAGAAATAGTATGAATCTTGAGAGAAACCATTGTAACAGGTTACTGTCACCTCTAAGCGTCCCTTATGCAAATCAGTTTTCAAAGGTTCTTTATGCGACAAAGAATCGCCCAAAGTTTGTGCAATTTGTAAAAAATTAGCTAATGTATATATTAACCATGTGCAAAAGACGCGTATAGGGATAAGGTAATGAATATTCGGTTAACTATAATACTGAGCATGATAATTTTTACTGCCATCACTGCTAATGTTAGTGCAACTACAGTAGTTATAATCGTTAATGATAATAATAGCTGCTTAACTATGACTATGATATTTTTATCTTCTTTATATTATTATTGTTATGATTATCAAAGCATACTCTTAGTAGCACGAGTCTTGAAATGGAGAAACAAATCCACAGTTATGTATGGGTTCATGTATTTAAAAATAAATCTCTACAAAGAGTTTTCGGGAATCTGTTCGATTTATTTTCAAATATATGTACCCATTCATAACTATAATAGTTATTTCAAATATGTGTGTGTGTGTGTGTGTGTGTATTATTATTATTATACATAACTGTGGATTTGTTTCTCCATTATTATTATTTTTTTTTTTCGCTGTCAAAACCTTGTTAAGTTGGTATCGCCGAGTGTGGATCCTAGCTGCAACCTGCCTCCCGAGGATGTGATCACTACTGCCCTCGTTTCTTAGGATTCCAACACTATTAATCAAATCTTTTGTGGCCAGCAGTAGTCTTCTGGAGAGAGCCCGGTCCTCTCCAGGTTCATCCTTCAGGATGACAGGCACTACTTCCACTTCAGCTTGCCATAATCCCTATTTCCATCTTTAACGAATTCGGCCAATTTCTGTCTTTTCTTTTTTGTTCCTAACCCTTTTATATCCCAGAAATACTCTCTGGGTTTCATTATTTACTAGGATTACATCTGGTCCATGAGTCATTTCATGGTCAACCATTGTAGTCCCGGAGTACCTTGTTTTTTTTTTTCCGGAACCTTTTCTGGTCTGTTTTAATTACTGTTATTTTTTTTTTATTATTTTAGGAAAGTAATCTTGCTTAGCATTACATGACAAGACAAACCGTTCTCTTGGGGATTTGAATTGCTGACTAGTGAGACACCAGGGGAGGGCTGTGTTCACATTTTCCTACCTGAAACTCAGTAACATATATGCAATCAGTGATTATATAGAGATTAATAACAGTAATAAGATGTCCATTATTCTTATAGTACTATTTATTATATAATGCAAGAGGCAGACAGAACGAGAAATATAGAAAGGTAAATGGATCCATGATACTATGCACCATTGGGGAGAGAGAGAGAGAGAGAGAGAGAGAGAGAGAGAGAGAGAGAGAGAGAGAGACTTAAGCATGTACAGAATACACATTTAAAAGAAATTTTTTATGACTAAAAACAAAATATTTTATAACACTAATACTTTAAAAGGCTTATATAGGAAATGTAATGTATTCCGTCGCTACCTTAAGCTTTGAAGATATACCTTGTCATGGCTAATATACGAGTATAAGTAAATTTCACAAATAACAATCGATTGTTTTCACTTTCAGCAGGAAAAACACCTTGAAAAGAAAAGATTATACATATTTTTTTATTTTATTGCCAGTCTTAATATATACTCATGTACTCGTTAATGATTCTGAAATTATACCAGAGGATTTAGGACGTATAAGTATACCTTAGTTTAACCAGATCTCTCCTACGCCTGGCCCGAAGGATTAAATTTATTTTACTTGGCTAAGAGCCAATTGGTTACCTAGCAACGGAACCTGCAGCTTATTGCGGAATCCGAACCTTATATCGAGAACTGAATTTCTATCACCAGAAGTAAATTCCTCTAATTCTTCATTGGCCGGTCGGAGAATCGAACGCAGGCCCAGCAGAATGCTAGTCGAGAACGATACCGACCCGTCCAATGAAGACCTTTATAGGACGTATAAAATAGTCATCGGCATATCTCCAGATAATCTTGAATTACAGGGTGAAATGCTTAGGCGAACATAAACATAGATGAAGGTACTATCTTTCACATTATGGTCGCTTGCGAGAAATGTGAAATGTAATATTTTTACAGTATTATGTTACCCATTTTATTTCAAGAGGAGTTGCATGCATGCATGCATGCATGCATAGCTCTACAGAAGCAATCCAATATAAGTTGTTCCTAATATTTTCTTTCACCGCAGAAGCTTCGTTAAAATACGAGACAGTTTTAGAGAATTTACTCGTAACATTAAACGATAAAGTGAAATCCACTCTACAAATCCTCGGCAATTTAGGTTTTAATTTACTTCCTCCGGTGAAGTTGGGAGTAGGTTATATTCTCTCTCATATATGTACAACTGAATCACGAAAATATGGAACGTGATGAATATATAAACAAAGGCAAATGCCACGAAGGAAAGTGAAACGACGGATTGGTGCTAGGCCTTTCGACTTACTGTCCTTTGCGCGTGTTCGTAGTATAGCTCGAGAACGGATGGACACAGCATGATGAATTTTGATGACCTTTAGGTTATTGATGTTCTGTAATAAATTGGTTCAGATTTGACGATTTTTTGCCGTTTATTCATCTTACCCAATATAGAACTGAGTATTTTCTGCAATTTAACGGCTTTATAACTAGCACCTTGGCAGTAGAATTCTTTTAGTTTAGGTAAATTGCATCTAATCCCTGAACACTTAAGTGTACAAATTTTAACCTGTAATGCCGACGTAAGATTTCATGGCTTGACTATAGTCTCGTGGTCACGCTTTCATTGCTTACTCCAGAAATCCGCCTGCAAGAAGAACTAATGGGAACTGGTGGACCTAATTATGAATATTTCAGAGTCAACAAGGTGACGAAACATCGTGAAAAGGTTACAGTCAGACTTCATACTAAACCGTTCACTACCAGGGGCGTTGTATGGTTTAACTCTAGTCCAGAGGAAAGGAATTCTTTGGACCTTGGGTTTCCCTTAAGTATGCTCTGCTGACTGCTTGTGTTCTTTAAACACCAAGAAATATTTCTTCAGCAACTCGTAGATGTAGTGGAAGGCTCGAAAAGAAAATGAAAAAATCTGTTTTCGTAAGCTTTACGATGGTGGAATTTTTTTATTAAGTTCTTTTTTATTTTCGTTCTGCTTCTTATGGCTGACATTTTTGTACTTGGCATATATCGTTTCGAGCGGCAGTTCCTGATTTTGTTTGAAATGAATTTTTACCAAGGTCGTTAACTTTATGGATTTTTTTTTTTGTATTTTTCACATTATTTTTTGTCTAACTAATCATTTTTTAACCTATTTTTGTGTAACTTCCCATTTTTTTCTAACTTCCTATTTGTGTCTAACTTCCCATTTTTTCTAAATTTTTATAACTTTCTATTTTTGTCTAACTTCCTATTTTTGTCTTAACTTCCCATTTTTTCCTGACTTCCCATTTATTCTAACTTCCTATTTTTTTTTGTCTAACTTTAAATTTTTTCTAACTTCCTATTTTTGTTTAACTTCCCATTTTGTCTAACTTCCTATTTTTGTCTAACTTCCCAATTTTTTTTAACTTCCCATTTTGTCTTTCCTATTTTTGTCTAACTTCCCGTTTTTCTAACTTCCTTTTTGTCTAACTTCCTATTTTTCCAACTTCCTATTTTTGTCTAACTTCCCTTTTTTTCTAACTTCCCATGATAATTTACTGTATTCCAACATTCGTTCATAATTCTGGCTAAATCGTCGAGATATAAATGCTCATTTGTGACTTCGGGTTAGTTTCACTAAAGGAATCATAAACGTAAAATTCTTCAGAAGAGAAACAGTCCTAAATTGCTACTAACCTCAAAATGATTTTAGCTTTGCTTTTTAGTTTTCTGTAAAAGCTAACTATTGTGCCGACTTTGTCTATCCGTCCGCACTTTTTTCTGTCAGTTCTTTTTCTGTCCGTCCTCAAATCTTAAAAACTGAGTCGAGAGGGCTGCAAATTGGTATGTTGATCATCCACCCTCCAGTCATCAAACATAACAAATTGCAGCCCTCTAGCCTCAGTAGCTTTGATTTTATTTAAGGTTAAAGTTAGCCATAATCGTGCTTCTGGCAACGATATAGGATAGGCCACCACCGGGCCGTGGCCGAAAGAGACATCTGTTTTCGGTGGCCTTGATTATACGCTGTACAGAAAACTCGATTGCGCCGAAGAAACTTCGGCGCATTCTTTAGATGTTTAT
>NC_089793.1:20115323-20127823 GCF_040412425.1 Macrobrachium rosenbergii | reverse complement strand
AGAATGGGCTTCTCAACAGCACATCAGCCACAGTTTAGAAAGCCTCATCACCATTAGGTATTTGGTCCTTTTCCAGTACATTTTTGCTACATCTAGCCAGTATTTTGTCGGCTTCCTCTTCACCTTTATAACAGGATTTTGAATGACAGACTTTCATCAGTTAAACTATCGGAAAGTAGTTCTTCGATGAATTTTTACGTATGTAGCATATTCAGAGTTTTAGTCACCGTGAGTGCCACATATATTCATCTGGACAGCTTCCACCATTTTCTTTCATTTGCATTTAACTTTTGGCCACTGTGCCATTAATCGAAGTTGTTTCAGCAATTCCTTTAATTATTCGCACGTACTCTTGCTTTTTTATTTTTTTTATTTCGACCCTTCTTCAAATCTTGCTTTACCTATTTTGTGCTTATCTGTTCTCTTATCTTGCAATTATCTATTTCGTCAGCTCCTAAATGAATCAATCACTTTAGTTTTTAGTTTTCTGGAAAAGAAAACTATTGTGCCGGCTTTGTCTGTCCGTCCGCACTTTTTCTGTCAGCAGTTTTTCTGTCCGCAATTTTTCTGTCCGCACTTTTCTGTCCGCCCTCAGATCTTAACAACTGCTGAGGTTAGAGGGCTGCAAATTTGTATATTGATAATCCAACCTCCAGTCATCAAACATACCAAATTGCAGCCCTCTAGCCCCGAAATTTTAATTTTATTTAAGGTTAAAGTTAGCCATAGTCGTGCTTCTGGCAAAGATATAGGATAGGCCACTACCAGGTCGTGGTTAAAGTTTCATGGGCCGCAGCTCATACAGCACTATACCAAGACCACCGAAAGATAGATCTATTTTCGGTGGCCTTAATTATACGCTGTAGTGGCTGTACAGAGAACTCGATTGCGCCAAAGAAACTTGGCGCATTTTTTACTTGTTTAACATGCTTAGCATCAGTCAATGCCTCATCATTTTTGGCTTCCATTCACCCTCGTGACCTCAATTTTGCACACAGAAACACTTCCAGAATCTTCATAAGTCTCTGCAACTCTCTTCATTGTCATCAACTAACACAATATGACTGCAAAAGTCATCCTGTTCACACCCCATTCATGGACTCTTTCTTATCCACCATACCTGCACCTGCATTTTCTGTCATTTTCTTGTCTTCTCCCAGTCTTCCATACAGAAGAATATCAAACATCAGGAAATCTACAAACTCTAAACCGTTCGCTTTCACTTCTGTGTATGCTAACACAAGTCTCGTTTTCGTAAAAGAAATTCGAAGTGCTTTAAACACAAAACCTTATATACTATGCATATCCAAACTCCTCCAGATTCCATTTCTGAATTCTGTCAAATCCTTTTTTATGATACTATATAGATATCCACACTATATAGATATCTACATACAAGAAATATCTAAACGCTGTATGAATATCTAGACACCTTTTCGTGTAGACTCACTACTCTTCCCTTATTAATGCATTCCGTTATCACACTTTCTTCCTCGGTCATTAAAATACCATACAACTTCCCAGGCATACTAAGCAATGTTATGCTCCTATAATTCTTACTTATACCTGTCAACTTTCCCCTTCTACAGTACAAAGAATTAATTAGTTCTTACTTATTCGCTTGGGGAGTTAACCTCAACTCTTGCGCTATTCACATCTGCCTCCGTTCTATTGTCCTAATGTAAAATGTAAAGAGAACACTATATATATATATATATATATATATATATATATATATATATATATATATATATATATATATATATATATATATATATATATATATATAACTGAATTGCAAAAATATGGAACGTGATGAATATATTCATATAGAAAAAAAACCACGAACGAAAGAGAAACACTGGAGTGCTGCAAGGCCTTTCGACTGGCGTCCTTTACTAAGTAAAGGACGCCAGTCGAAGGGCCTCGCAGCACTCCAGTGTTTCTCTTTCCTTCGTATATTTTGTCTTTATGAATATATATGTATATATATATGTGTATATATATACATATAAATTTTTTACTTACATTGGGACTGAACCTCGGTCTTTGAAGTGAGAGGCCAGCGCGTTACCAGTTGACCTACACAGGTCATTTGAAAGACCGGGGTTCGTTCCTGATGTGAGCCAGAAATTTATTTCTGTGAAACATGTGCTCATGTGTTCTAGCCTATTTCACGGCGAAGGGTTAATTCGAATGAAATGGTACCGAATGACTCGCTGATGGGTCGAGAAGTTGGGTAAAATTCTCTGGTGGGTGAATTTATTTCTGTGAAGTACGTGTTCATGTTCATTATTTCCATATATATATATATATATATATATATATATATATATATATATATATATATATATATATATATATATACTATATGTGTATATGTATATATATATATATATATGTATTTATTTATTTATTTATTTATTTATTTATTTATTTATTTATTTATTTATTGTGCGTGTGTATGTGTGCATGTATGTTTCCAAGTCTGCTGAAAAAATATAGCGTTAAAGACAAACAGCACGATTAAAATTAAGAAAACGCTGAACACATTAGAAATTTTAATTCCTGCATGGAAAATGATGATGATGTTCTTGGATTAATTTCATTATTCCTAACGTCTTAGAGGCTTAAAACTGTCACCATCATTTGATGGACGGAAGGATTTGGTGATGGGAAACGCCATTTATTATCCCTATCCGTCAGACTGACGTCTCGTTTTTCAGGATTACTGGATAAGATCAAAGCCTTCAACAATCCTTTTACCGACCGATCCTCACTCCTGAGAGTAAGCTGCCTCTTTTACCTCTTTAGATTACTCTTTAATCCTAAGACTGTTTCTTATCTCTTTAATCCCGTAGGGGGTTAGTGCTGTCAGTGCACCTCACGTGGTGCCCTGTAGGCATTACTGAAGGTCCTTTGCAGGGTCCCTTCGGCCCCTAGCTGCAAACTCTTTCATTCCTTTTACTGCAACTTCATTCATATTCTCTCTCTTCCATCTTGCTGTCCACCCTCACCTAACACTTGTTTCATAGTGCAACTGCGAGGTTTTCCTCCTGTTACACCATTCAAGCCTTTCTACTCTGAATTTCCGTTTCAGCACTGAATGACCTCATAGGTCCCAGTGCTTGGCCTTTGGCCTAAATTCTGTATTCCATTTCCATTTCTTTATCTCTTTAGTCGTATTCTTAGCTGCCTGCTAAATGTCATTAGCTATAAAACTATAATAACTGGTATCGTGCTTACAAATGTTAGTTAGGTGGTATTGTAGTATTAACTAAACATTTATATGGGTTCTCTTGTGATGTGATGATTTTATGTGACGACTCATGAAACAGCTTTCAACTGATTCCGTTTCCTTATCAGTATCATTATCAGCATTACCACCATTTTTATCTTTTAAGATTAGTTCTCTCAGCTTCAGACCGAAGAGGTCATTCCGGAAAGGAAGATGTTGATTAAGAAACTTGACTTCCACATCGCGTAGAATCTGTGTAAGAAATAAATGAGGCAATCATCGTTGCCAGTTGTGCTGATTCTTGATAACACGAGCCAGAATTGCCCATTAAGAGCTGAGGGATCAAAGTACACTCTTAATGCGCCTCAATTTGTGTCGTTAAATATAGCGATAAATGTAGCAATGAATCGATACGAAAGGATATGAAATAACATTCTGATTAAAGACGAAATGAAACGAATAAAAAAGTAATAAAAGTATTACACACATTTATTACTGGCAAATGTTGTTACGATTTTGTTACACAACAACCACTGGCAGCATCTCTCACCTTCATTAGCTGATTGCTTTGTTGCACAGTGACATAGACGCAAGATTACTCCAGGGCTGATGTAGAGACTCTTTTGAAGGTATATAAATGTTCTTTCGTTTGATAAAGATGTATCAAAGTTAAAAAGACAGTATGGCATTGCTATGTTAAAAATGACAGTATGGCATTTGCTGTGTAAAAATGACAGTATTGCATTTGCTGTGTTAAAAATGACAGTATGGAAATTGCTATGTTCAAAATGACTGTATGGAAATTGCTATGTTAAAAATGACGGTATGGAAATTGCTGTGTTAAAAATGACAGTATGGAAATTGTTATGTTAAAAATGACAGTGTGGAAATTGCTATGTTAAAAATGACAGTATAGAAATTGCTATGTAAAAAATGACAGTATGGCTTTTTTTTTTTTTTTTTTTTTAAAAATGACAGTATGGCTTTTTTTTTGCTATGTTAAAAATGACAGTACGGCATTTGCTATGTTAAAAATGACGGTACGGCATTTGCTATGTTAAAAATGACAGTACTGCATTTGCTATGTTAAAAGTGACAGTATGACATTGCTATGTTAAAGATGACAGTATGGCATTGCTATGTTAAAAATGACAGTATAAAAGTTTGCTAAAGATAATCTGTTACCAAGGAGTGTAGTTTTCCTTCGATAAATCGACCTTTTAATGACGCTATTAAGATATTCTGTCTCTAACAATACGTTTTCTTTCAAAAGTAATCTTTGACTTGCTTTTTTGTTATTGAAATGTCTTCCATTAATTAGAAATTATTCTTGTTTAATGAAATTAACGGTAGGTTTTGGGGTTTTTTATTATTCTTGTTTAATGAAATTAACGGTAGGTTTTGGGGTTTTTGATTGGTATGGTTATTGTTCCAAAATAACTTTTTCTTCTTTTGTTATTATACCGTTTGAGGATGAGAATTTATACCATAATAATATAAGGTTGAAGATTAACATATTTTATTTATTCTATTGGTTATTCGATACATCTTGACTTTGCAATACAGAAACATATCAAATGCGGACGTTACAAGATTACATTTCCTCCGGAAACTAGCTATAGCTTGAAGGTTATCAAATGTCATTAAATTACTTTTAATTTTAAAAAACCCTACAATTTAAAAATCCACTGTGAATAAAAAACTTAATAATTGTAGATTTAAATTTATATTGAAGTTAATCTTTTCTGTCTAATCCTTTTTTTATTCTTGAGATTTTTTCGATCTTCAGTGGTTTATTGTTAATTCCGGATTTTACTTCATACTGATTTCAAGTAACAAACTTTCAATCTAGAAACTAATAATATCTGGTAAGGAAAAAATATAACTCATTACTTCAAAACTGCTGATATCCGTGTTGCAAATTGCATCGCAGAATGCGGTTTGGTTCTACTGATAAGACAGCCAGAAAAAACAATAATCGCTTTATAACTCTCCAGTCTGCTGTTTTTTTTTTCTTCAGATTTGATGTCTTCATTTATTAATCAAGATCAGTCCTGGCGTTTTTTCTTACTTATGATACCTTTTGAGAAAAATAAAACTGGTTATTTCAAGTTTTTAATCAGTTTTTTGCTTTTGTTTCTCAAATTTTGATGGGTTCATATCTTGATCAAGAACAATTTTTTTTTTTTTTTTTTTACTGATGATACACCATGAGAAAAATAGAACTTCTTGATGTAAATTCCGACTTTTGCTTTTATTTACCAAATTATTATGTTTGCATTTTCTCACCAAGAAAAATTGCGGCGATTTTATACCATGTAAATAAACTAAAACTTGTTACTTGAAATTTAATAATATTCTATTTTTTTTATTTGTTAAATTTAGATGCCGTCATTACTTGATCAAGAATTTTTTTCCGGATGATACTATGTGAAAAACTCTCGTTATTTCAAATTTGATAGTATTTTGATGTGTTGTTTTTATTTCTTAAATTTCTTGAATTTCTTGCTCGGGAATAATTCTGGTTTTTTTTCTAAAGAGCTTTCACTTCCCACAAACTTTTTGCTTGCAATCTGCCTCAAACTCGTTTTCCTCTGGACGAACGCATATATTCTTAGTGACGTGATTTTTTTTTTTTTTTTTTAACTCAATCCTCCAGTGTGGACTGACGCCACATTCTGGAAATTAATAAAAAAAAACAATAACAGAATGAGGCAATGAATAAGAAATATTGCAAAAGACAATGATAGGTGGATTACTTATAAAATGAAAATGCAGAATAAATTATCAAGTTATAAGTTAATATCGGAATATACCTTGCAGTAGAACAGGCTGTGGAATGCAAACTTACGACAGCACCGTATGGAAAATATTGCAACTGAATATGTTACTTGGCGAATATGACAAAATAAAACACAAGAGGAAGACTAAATAAAACAACTTAATAAACAAAACAACGTCAGAAGACTCTTTCTTTGCCACCTAAAATATCAGAAAAACATGAGAATAAAGATGAATGTAGATAACAGACGAATAAAAAAATGCAAGACAACGAACGAACACTGCTTCTGACACCGTCAAATCACCAGGCGTCAAAGAAAAAAAAAAACAAGTAGAGATAAAGCAATGCCAGCAAACGGTTCCTTATCCCCAAAATATAAAAAGAAAACAAAGAACAAAGCTAAAAATAAACAGTGGACAAAAAACGACCCTAGAGGAGAACCAACAACAAATGTAGTGATATAACAACATAAAAAAAAAACAACTGTCGCTGTCAGGTGCGTGTGGATACTTACCTGAGGCAGCGGTGAAATCACCAAGTGTCCACAAAGCGACATAAAAAGGACAACTTTACGGTACCATTTATTGTCTGTAAGAGTTAACCCTGACGAGGAAGCGGATGCGTAAAAAGAAGAAGAAAAAAAAGAACTTTTGTGTTATGGAACTGAATTTCCTTCTTTTTTTTTCTCTCTCTCCCTCCCGCTTTACGGAAGTTTTAATTGAGGTTAACTGATCTGCTTGGATTCTTGGAATCTGTTACTTTTTGTGGGCATATTTAGAGATCTTAGTATTTTAACTTTTATTTTTCTTTTAACGTCAGACATAAAAGGGTTTTTACCAGCTGTTACTCCTTGTTTATATTTTATGTAAGTTGGTGTTAATTTCTTTAATAAATACGTAGATATGCAAAAACAAGGATATTAAATTACAGATAATGTTTAAATGCTCATAAAGTTTATGAGGGGATCGTGTGGAACATTTTTTGTCTTTAAGATCTTAAAGTAACAGCACGGAATTATATCTTAACAAAATTACTGGAATTGGTGACTCATTTTTTCGACAATACCAACCATGGTTCAGACCATTGTCTAAAGACTTCTTCCTTGGCTATGTTCCACAGGCCTTCTTTCAATAAGGAAGGTTTACTCTCTCAGTAATGTTTGCACGTGATGATTAATGCATGTTACCCTTTTAATATAATTGCCAATATCCTTATACTTTCGAGGTATCAGCGTGTCAACCGGCCCAGTACAAAATGGCTTTTGCTCATTTTATTGTAAAACTGTAAAACCGTCTTCACAACAATGGGAAAGGGGGAAGTTGTGAATTTAAAAGCGTGCTCCACCCTTGTGCCTTAATTTTATCATCAACATCATCGCCACTCATCTTTCCTATGCTTTCATTTCCGCAAATCTCTACTCATTGCCTATCCCAGTCTCATAGTTCTCATCCAAATAGGTCGTGGTTTTTCCAGCTGTTCTGGTGCTCTTAATTTAGCTGGTATAGACATTTTGTAGCTGCTGTTTGCATATCTGTTGAACTAGTTAGTTATTTTTTAACAAAATATACTACCTGAGAAACAGAAACTGACAAAAAGTAGTCCTAGTTTGATCACAGCAATTAGTGCAATATACTTTTTCTGCACCTTATTTTATTAATGCTTTAATGTTCTTTAACATTATAACATAATGATAATAAAAACAATAACTCTGTCCTTATAGTAATCCTGATCTCTCCACGGAATCACAAAGTCCTTATAGTAATCCTGATCTTTCCACGGAATCACAAAGATAAGATAATAGTAAATGGATTAGCTACCGTTCATTAAATTATGTTACAGATATAGTTTGATTACCTTGCATGAATCCTTTCAGTTACAGGTAGTTGACAAATAAGGTTTAGTCTACCCAGTATGTACTACAGTAAAGACCGGCATCTTTGCCAAGATTTTATTGCACGGGCATTAACTAAACGAAATTGTAAAATGATGTCCCATTATTTTGAGACAAATAAAAAGTAAGCCAAAAGATTTTTCTGGTATCAAAAATCGCAATATAGATATTAAAATTCCAGGTTCCCACGAGAGGTTCCAACCTTACCAGGCCATGAATGCTGATTGATTGTGTAATGCACACAAAATATCGTAATAAACGACACTAGTCAGCAATCCACGTGAATACGTTGTCTGAGGAATTTAGAAAACTATGATGGATCACGTGATTTGCAATGGGGGCAAGAAGACAAGATGACTTTTGTACTGGCTGTTGGTGAATGTCATTTACAGTAAAAGCAATGACTTTCAGAGGTATAACGGAAAGTGAAAATTCGCCAAATGCTGGTAAAAAAAATCAGTATTGCTATTCATGCCGACATTTCGAACTAGCCAGATAAATGAATCAGTAAACATCTAAAGCATTCTAGTGGAATGCAGTAACATGGGAACGTACGGTTATCACTTTCAAGAAAATAATCTGGTAAATTACTGGAATGTGAGAAAATGCCCAGAGATGTTCTTTTGTAAAGAGAAAAGCTTTTCATTTACTGAAGTTCAATGGCCCAATCAGTAAAGCACATTTTGTAGAAAAAAAGGATGCAAGAATGTTCTCTGTATATCGTCGTTAGATGCACTACTATGTAACTGTATGTTTTAACGTTCTTGTTCTTAGTATATATTTTAGAAATAGATTTAAGTGATGCTGACTTGTAGTAGCACCATAAGCCATTGTTCGAAAAAAAAATATATCACTGAACCGAAAGGAACCGTTTATTGAAATATAATGATCATGCAAATTTCAGAGACTTTTAAAGACAAAGATGTTTCCTTATAGAAAAATCATTCTTTTTGTATTTATTTTCAAGAATCAAGTCTGGTCTTAAATTTCACTCTTTATAGAAGCTGAAGTCGAGATAGGAAGGAGAAGATCGGAGCTAACGAGCTTCAAAGCGTTTATTTTATCAGATGCAGATCCCATCCCAGTTTTGCAAATTCCTGTTCTGTGACACAGCTTCAGCAGTTCCCAAGTGGTAAAATGACAAAACTCTCGAACTTTTACTTGGAAACAAGCCTCGTACGCGGCTTCCATAGACAAAACTAAGTCGGTCCACCATAACGAAAAACTTGTGCAGTGAGAAGGAAGAGAGCTTCCACTTACTTCCACATAAGGAAAGTGTATTTTTGTTTGCATGAATGGATGCCGTCACGACTCCGACAAATGCGATAGCATTCGACAGCAGATTGCACTAGAGGGAACACATAAAGAGATAGGAAACGAGTTTTTCCTTTGGGAGGAGGAAAAAAGTAGCATTGTGAAAATACGCTCACTGATGTATGACAGAATCTTCTGTAGGGCAGTGACTGCTTATTTCATTCTCTGTGCGCTTGTAGTATCATGACTAGTAACAGTAGCACATTCCTTCAACCTAGCAGTAACGGTGGACGAATGAGCCATTTTAATTCCAATTTCTTATTGTGATCATGGAAGTAGGAAGAAATATAAAACTTCAGATTTTACACAAACGCACTTTACACACACACACAAATAAACATTATATATATATATATATATATATATATATATATATATATATATATATATATATATATATATATATATATATATATATATATATATATATATATATATATATATCGTTAACACTCAAAATAGGTACAGTGGCGAGAGAAAATATCCTTATATGTCAGACAAAGGGAGGACAGAAAAACGTTATATTTCGGGCAGTGTCTCCACCACACTCCTTTCCGAACGATAATTCAACATTGTATGAATAGGAATGGATACACTGTCAGAAATATAACTCTCTTCCGTTCTTGCTTCTCTGATTCACATAGGCATTGTCCTTCTTCACACACAGAGGTACATTGTATATATATTATATATATATTATATATATATATATATATATATATATATATATATATATATATATATATATACATATAATGTATATATATAGACACTCATGTATTAGTTATTATATTAACAATACCCATTTACTTACAAACGTTTTGCGAGCCGATTAAAAAGTTAAATAAGCTTCTATTTACATTTTATGATTCCATGCTGAGCATAAGCACAGCAAATAATGATTTTTTCGTAGAAAACAAACCAAAGGCTTGCCACTGGATAACAAAAAAAAAAAAAAGAAACCATGAGAGGTATCTTTGTGACAATATCGTTTCCGTATTTTGAAAGTGTTCAATGTTGCTGACTTCTGGCTTGATAAAGACTGATCTTATAGCAGGAAGTGTTTATGAATTAAAGAAGGCCGAATGTGTCTTGAGTGTTGCATTTTTAGTTTTTGACTTGTTGATATTCTGAAGTACTTATTTGCTGCTTCTTGGCTCTTGTCTATTTTTGAGTTGCAGTTTCCTAATTTCGATTTTTTTTACGTCTGCCCTAGAGTTTTTCGGTTGAAATGTTTTTTCATAAATTATATATTTTCTGTAATAATAATTTACACTATTTTTGGACTCGCGCTAATTTGTTTTTGACGTGCTTGTTTTTCCGAAGTACTTGTTTACTGTTTTCTTGGCTCTAGACTACTTTGAGATGTAGCGTCACAATTTCGAGTTTGTTTTTTTTACATTTTTTTTTTTTTTTGGTTGAAACGTTTGACGCTGCATTTTCTCGTTGTTCTTACTTTTTTTTTTTTTTTTTGAAAAATTTAATTTTTGATAATATCGACTTAAGGTTTTTCCGTGAACTATTTTGCCCTCGCCATTTGTCTTTGAAGTTGCAGATCTGTGGTTACCATTACCAGAGACTAGTAATTCTTGGCTTTGTGGTTTGTGCTTCTTTTTTCGAAGATTTGCTGTTGAAAAGCTGTTGAAAAACCTATTGTCTAAAGTCATAGTTTCTCATACTTGCGCATTTTGAAAATCCTACCGACGGTTAAAATTAACAAGTGAAAAATGCGCCGAAGTTCTTCAGCGCGATCGAGTTTTCTGTACAGCCGCTACAGCGTATAATCAAGGCCACCGAAAATAGATCTACCTTTCGGTTGTCTCGGCGTAATGCTGTACGGGCTGCGGCCCAAGAAACTTTAACCATGGCCCAGTGGTGGTCTATCCTATATCTCTGCCAGAAACACGATTATTGCTAACTTTAACTGTAAATAAAATAAACACTACTAAGGCTAGAGGGCTGCAATTTGGTATGTTTGATGATTGGAGAGTGGATGATCAACATACCAATTTGTAGCTCTCTAGCTCCAGTAGTTTTTAAGATCTGAGGGCGGACAGAAAAAGTGCGAACAGGCAAAAGTGAGGACGGACAGACAAAGCGGCACAATAGTTTTCTTTTACAGAAAACTAAAAATACATTTCCGAATTTTTCTACTTTACGGAATAAAAATCATTACTTGACTTACGCTCTCGGAATGGATTTATGTCTGTCACTGACTGTAATGTTTGTGTGTCGCAATTTAATTCGTGTAATTATCCCGCAAAAACAGAAATGATTTCAAGTCTTAACCTAAAATGCCCGACATAAAACATTCCCGAATCTAAAGGATCAGTGGAATCAACATAATTGTTTTTTTTTTTTGTCAAGGAAAATATTAAAGAACGATGTGTCAGTATCGAGGTCCAAAAGTCTAGCGTACGGTAAACAGAACGTAGCAGACATCAATCAGAAGAAGAAATAAAAGTGCTAATTACGGTTGTTTGTGGAACGGATACGGTGAAAGGAACGATTCCGAGTTTTTCCTTACACGCCAGTAGAAATCTCCTTTTACTGTATCGGGTACATATGAAGGTTAGAGAAATCAGTTGATTACCATCAACTTGCAAAATCTTGCGGGGAGAGAGAGAGAGAGAGAGAGAGAGAGAGAGAGAGAGAGAGAGCACCATTAACTGCAAAATATTGCGGAGAGAGAGAGAGAGACTGTCGTTAACTTGCAAAATCTTGCGAAGAGAGAGAGAGAGAGAGAGAGAGAGAGTATCATTAACTTGCAAAATCTTGCGGAGAGAGAGAGAGAGAGAGAGAGAGAGAGAGTATCATTAAGAGAAAAGAGATTGAGAGAGTCATTAACTTGCAAAATATTGCGGAGAGAGAGAGAGAGAGAGAGAGAGAGCAAAATCTTGCTGCAAAATATTGCGGAGAGAGAGAGAGACTGTCATTAACTTGCAAAAATCTTGCGAAGAGAGAGAGAGAGAGATCATTAACTTGCAAAATCTTGCGGAGAGAGAGAGATCACCTTGCAACTTGCAAAATCTTGAGAGAGAAGAGAGAGAGAGAGAGAGAATTTACAAACAGGCCAACAGACAAGGAAGAAAATAAGTGTGAACTGAAGCAGAGCACGTGCAGTGTACGTGTGCGTTGAAAAAGGCTTACGGGGATATTGATACGGTTTCGCAGCGCTCAGTGTTAAAAGAGAGAGAGAGAGAGAGAGAGAGAGAGAGAGCTAGCTGTCAGGTTACGTAACGAAATCAGAATAGGGAAAAAAAACTTCGAGAACA
>NC_089793.1:20087823-20112823 GCF_040412425.1 Macrobrachium rosenbergii | reverse complement strand
CCCCCCCCCCTCTCTTAATGCGCAC
Source organism: Macrobrachium rosenbergii (assembly GCF_040412425.1). NCBI lineage: Eukaryota > Metazoa > Arthropoda > Malacostraca > Decapoda > Palaemonidae > Macrobrachium > Macrobrachium rosenbergii. The sequence goes on along the minus strand of NC_089793.1, from coordinate 20,112,798 downwards.
AAATAATCACACAGTATTTTGTTTTTTTGTTTTTAGGTTTATTCGATCAAATATGTTCATAAAGAATTCCCCCCCCCCTACATCCCCACCCCCAACTCGATTCCGCTCTCACTCTCTCGATTCCAATGCCGATTCATTGCACCACCGCCGTTGGTTCCCCATTCCGAAGTAAAAACAAAAACTGGTTCGGTAAATTACGTGTCGTTACCTTCCGTATTTCGTTGGAAGTTGTGGTAAGTCATGCAACCCTCTCTCTCTCTCTCTCTCTCTCTCTCTCTCTCTCTCTCTCTCTCTCTCTCTCTCTCTCTAACAATGAGGCAATCATAGCGTTTTTATAAAACATTATGTATCGGTTAAATTTACGCCCAGAGGAACAGTTTGTTGGTAATTAAACCGATAGACAACCTTATTACCAGAGTACATAGGGCACCTTCACGTTTATTTATATAAGAATGTTCAAGATACTCTTGTATGATAGTATGCAGTCTTTCACTAAGATGGATAAAGGTGCTTTTGAATATGTTCGAATAAGTGCGCACTCATTCACTGCAATGTTTGTCTCCTATTACCATTGTTTGTGTCCTAGTACCATAAAGAACTTCTCCGTAAATGAAAATACACAAACTCAAAACGAAAAAAAAGGGTAATTGTAAAAGCAGGTATCAGTTTTCCTAATTTCACAAAATTCTTTTTTTTATATAGCTTAATATTTGATGTAACTACTGAGGCAAAACACACATTTAACTGTTCCGCTAAAAAAAAAAATAATAAATCACATTTGCACACGATTACAAATTCAGCTACGTAATTTGTCTGATAACGTCTGGTTCATTTCCTTGATTTTTCCGACAGGAATGACCTCGGATACCATTTATAGAATTTCAATTTCCTTTCCAAGTCGGGATTCGAAGAAACACTTTCTTTAGTTACAGCGCTAAATTTTCCTCCCATTAACAATTCATCTTTTCCTGTCGCTATCTATCGTTTCCTCTATGGCGTCATAGTAACTTCTTTTTCATCATTCAGAAATTTATGTGGTCTTTTAATTTGTGGGAATTTTAGGAGTCGCCGTTAGGCCTACTATTACTACATCTACGACCACTACCAGAGTCTGAAGAGTAATATTTGTATCGTATCGAAATCCACTATCTGGTAGCTGAGGTAGTTTCACATGCTCATTGTTCAGTTTCACATGCTCTTTCTTCAGTAATTATAAAGTAATCGCTGAGGTTGTATACGATGATATCCATAGATATACCATTTATTACGCATTTGGTAATGATAATGATAATTGAATTACATCCATATTTCACGTTGACATGTTACCATCGTATTTATTACACAAGTTAAATAGAATAAATTTCATGAGAGATGAAGGAACTGCGGTGGAGTTGAAAACGTTTCATATTGAATTACATCCAAAAGGTAAATAATCCTACAGAGAGACATACATAAAGAGATACGGTGGGAGGGGGCGGGGGCCTTGTTGGGCGGGAGAGGAAAGGGAGGGAGAGAAAACGCCCACAATGGCTACATTTATTTACACGGGAACAATTATTTGACTCAAAGTCAAAACGCTCGAATTTGATGTGCTCCGACAACGCCGACCGACTTTACGCCGCTCTGTCATAGAGGCCGACATTTCTCCGCGTATCTAACGATGACAGCGTTTCCGTAAAACCAGTGACATTGTTAATTGTAATGGAAGAACAATAACGGCGAGGCTGAAGAAAGAAACACCATAAATGGCTTCCAGTGCGACCTTCGGATGACAATGGCTATTGGGCTCCTGTCCATGAGCTCTCCCGAAAGACGGTTTTTCTTTTCTTTCTTCTCTCGCGACCTTACGCTGTGCACGACACTATGATCTGTGTATGATTTGTCTGAGGAGATTTTGGGGGATGTGAGGAACACCGTGAAGTGGCTGCTTCTGGTCCTTAATCAAATGAATTTTGGTGTACCCGAGCGAGGCACTGTCTCGTGAACAATCTTATGAATGGTTCAGCTCGGTGAGGTGCGAATTACCTTGTCATGCCATCCCATTTTTAATTGCACGAGGATAAGCATTTTGATGAAATAACGGTCATATGCCTCTCTCTCTCTCTCTCTCTCTCTCTCTCTCTCTCTCTCTCTCTCTCTCTCTCTCTCTCTCTACCTTTGTCAGTCGACTAACAACCATCATCCGATGCTTCTGTCTTGAGTCAAGAGACACATACCGCATTTCGAAGGAGGCGCGCTCCCGCAACCTTTCTTCGCCAGGTTTGGAGATCGTACACTGGATCCTTGTTGGTGGGCCCAGAATGGTACCATTACGCTACTATACTTGGAGAGAGAAATGCTCCGTGTGCTCTCGATTTGATTCTCATTCTAGTTCTTATGCATAGCAAGGGTTCTTATTCTGATTTCTGTATTCTGTAAACTCAAAATTTCGTGAGAAGACCCATACCTTTCATAATTAGGCTTCCTAGCAAGACGGATCTCAAATTTATATTTCAGCATTTAAATATCAACGCCTGCATTTACCTTTCCCTTGTGAATAAAGTCTGTAATTAATAATAATAATAATAATAATAATAATAATAATAATAATAATAATAATGTTAGTATAGTAGTAATAAAGTTGGGTTTACTAGAGAGAGAGAGAGAGAGAGAGAGAGAGAGAGAGAGAGAGAGAGAGAAAATGTTATGAGTATCTCATGAAGTGCTTAAAGCTGGGGGGGCGGGGGTGTTGAGAATTACCTCGTTCTCCCGTTTCTCCCATTTTCTGGTGTACTGTGCATATTGGCGAGGCAATGAACACTCACATCTGTTATTTTCTCTCTCTCTCTCTCTCTCTCTCTCTCTCTCTTTCCCCATCCTATTTCCGTTACACAGCAGCCGAGTAACAACTGAGTACGTAGCTCGGTGCTTAGGTCAGTAGAGGCGTACTTGATTTTAGGGAACATGTCCTTGTCTTTCCACTTCTTCCAGTTTCGGGACCGAAAAAGGGCCATTTAGTTTGTAAACTGACGCACAGAGAGAGAGAGAGAGAGAGAGAGAGAGAGAGAGAGAGAGAGAGAGAGAGAGATGACCGCTGAACGAACAGAACAGCTCCTTACTTTTTGGTACATTCTTAAATTCATTAAAAAATAAATCACTACATTTCAAAAAAGATATTTTATCCTAGGCACTGGAAACTTCTGTTGAAGGACGATAGTAAAACCCGTCGCTGAATCTAACAACTGCATTGATCGTTCATGAATCTATTCAGTTAGCTATTTGAGTCTTTCTACGACTGCTGAGAACTAGTTACGTATAATATAATTGCTGGTGTTGCATGATCTGTCTAACATATACTGATAGTTAACCAGCTGTTATTATTTGAAACGTAAGTACGGTGATTTTACGCATACAAGTGGGCGCTCTCAAACAAACACGCAGATGTTGCAGATAGTAAGTTAACAAAGGTGCCAACACCACTTTTTATCACACTACTAGCTGAGCAACCCGGCGCTGCCCGGGAAAACTGTGAATGACAACCGATTAACTCTCTCTCTCTCTCTCTCTCTCTCTCTCTCTCTCTCTCTCTTTGTCACCCCCTTCCAAACCCCCATCCCTTTGGTGCCATTGTTATCTTCCCCCCACAGTGTTCTTTTCACGATGTTAAATCATAATGTATACCCAGTTTGGTTGAAATTGCCCAATGCGTTGCAGTGTTATGCTGGAACATAACTTTCATACACACACACATTATATATATATATATATATATATATATATATATATATATATATATATATATATATATATATATATATATATATATATATATATATATATATATATATATATATATATATATATATATATATATATATATATTAATAAGTAGTAATTGGAACCTTCTTAAGATTGTAACATTTATTCTGGCGCTCTAGATGTGGCTATTTTTCCATACCTACAGTGGATTAACATGAATGTAAATTCTTTATCATTTACTTTCTACCTTACGTGTCAGATGAAAGTTCATTCATATGTGACGAGCAGTGCTCCACTTCACCGTACTGCATTTACGATTTCGAGATAGGTTTTTCCCTGGCCAGCGAAACACCTGCCTGTTTTCCTAGCAAATTTTCCTAGTGCTGTCAGTGCACCTCACATGGAGCACTGTAGACGTTACTTACGGGGTCTTGCAGCGTCCCTTCGGCACCTAGCTACAACCTCTCTCATTCCTCTAGCTGCAACCTCTCTCGTTCCTTTTACTGTATATGCATTCGTATTATCTTTCTTCTTTCTTGTTGTCCACCCTCCCCTAACAATTACTTCCCCTTTCGTAATATCTTCTGGCTAGAAATTCCCATTCCAACAATTACAGTTATCTCGGTTTTTGGTATGGTTAACTATACTCTTCAACACGCGCCTTTCTACCGACACCCACGCAAAGAGGTTCCAAATATGACAGACTCCAACGTAGAACGGGTCATCTCATTAAGTAATACTTGTGGGACAGGGTTGTTGCTTTGATTATAAAGACATTAACAGGTTTTTGTAAATCTAAATTTGTTCTTGTCTTCTGTCCTGATGCTGCTTTGGGAATTGTTTTCCAGAGGTCATTAACTGTAAAGCATCTCTCCTAACTATAGGCTTATGAGAGGCATTTCAGTTCGTCTTATGTAGCTCATTAGGGTAAATAAATAATATGGTTGATGAAGAACATGGTTGACCTATCGCTTAAAAAATACAGCAGACTAGAATTCAGTTATAAAATGAGGACAGTAATTCTGAACCTAAACACTGATCTAAACTGAGAAAATAAGATGATTTTGCGTTATCCTTAGCATTAACAACGAAAACGTATAAAACAATTGTAAAATCGTCAAATGATATTTAATACATTTTAAAAGACTGGAAGTTAAAGTTCATGTGGTCTTTGGCTTTTTGTGTTAATCGAACCGTGCAACCGCTAACATACTTTGCGGAAGTCTCGAACGTGAGGTGTTATCTTCATATTCTTCCTTGTCAGATGTGGAATCTGTGTTTTCCTCCAATTCTTGAATCATTTAAACCCGCTCGTCGTCAAGTAGTATTTTTGTCTCTGCTTAGAAGAGCAGCTTATTAATGCACATCTTGCATGGAGTTAACAGGGTTGGTTTGGGAGGCGACATCCACCTCGCTCACACACACACACACACACACACATGTATATATATGTGCTTGTGTGTGTGTGTTTATATATATATGTATATATATTATATATACAGTATATATATATATATATATATATATATATATATATATATATATATATATATATATATATATATATATATCACACATTACCACAGGTGAAAAATAAGAGACGGGATAGCGGAGTTTAAATTTCGCATTCCTAACACCTAATTCGATTTTTAACTACACTGAGAAAAGTATTTTCAGCAATGCAAGCTGATCTCCGGGATGTAGGTCTTTCACCCCTTCTCTTATTTTTCACCTGTAGTAGTGTGTGATTAATGAATCACGTACAAAAGTGATTATAATTATCTATCTATCTATCTATCTATATATATATATATATATATATGTGTGTGTGTGTGTGTGTGTGTGTGTGTGTGTGTGTGCGTGTGTGTGTGTGAACTTCGGCGAGTTGTATTTAAACAAGGGGAATAGGCATTAAAGGGAGGCCGTGAAGACCAATACACCTGTGGAAAATAGCACTATATTTCAGGTGTGGCAATCCATCTTTCTTTTTTGGTGGACTAATCAACATATTTGACAGTACAAGGCTTTATATACGAAAGGGACAATGGAGGGAGGAGTTCTATACAAGACTAAGATGACGTAGGTCCAAGTGCGAGTGGGCCTTAGGGGAAAGTCACAAAGGGAAGAAAGGTTAATTGCAACCGGCCACTGGGAAGCTTCGAGTGCCTTATATTCTTCAGGATTTATCGGCCTCACCATTTTTCCTCAACGGTTTTCCTAAGCTCCTTTTATAAATTTTAGGGCAGTTTATACAGGGTTAATTTATATCAAGTAGTTGTATTACTTGATTGGCCCAAACCTTTGTATAAAAGCCTTTGACTAGGAACTATGGCCTTTAGTTCACCTGAAACGAGATATATATCATATGAAGCATAAGGAATTTTTCATAAGTGCCTCGTTCCTGAATGGGTATAATATAATTGTATATATGTATATGTCTATCTGTCTATCTATCTGTCTCTGTCTATATATATATATATATATATATATATATATATATATATATATATATATATATATATATATATATGTATGTATGTATGTGAGTGTGTGTGTGTGTGTGTGTAAGTAAGAATGTGTCGACCCACACCCACCTTGTGGAGGTGCGATCAGCCAATGTGGGCCACCGTGGCCAGTGGTGCAGCACACGACTCATGTAAATGTGTACCAGCATCAGCTGTTGTCAACAAAATGTGGGCTACCAACCTTCAACCTTATGTACATATCTATATATATATATATATATATATATATATATATATATACATATATATAACTATATATATGTATATTATATATATATATATATATATATATATATATATATATATATATATATATATATATATTTGCACTTATAAATAAATGAGATTTCCTGCAATGCTTCTCTTAAGGATATGATGACATGGAAATTTGGAAATGAATTTGAGACAGTTCGTCAGCTTCTAACCCTGTTACTGTATCCTGGATATATTTTTTATGAAAATCATCAACAAAGTAAAGCAGATATACCACAAAGTAGTCTCAAATTCGACAACCTTTATATTTCACTGGCCAAAAAGCGTATTTAAAGAGGTAATAATGCGATTCTGCTTTATACTAACTAATATGCAATAATTATAATGTTATTTATATAGATGAAAGAGACGGATTCATTTCATGAAGAATACTTCAGCACAAACAGGTCTCAAGATATGAATCAGAGAACTCGAGAATTTCTGTACATCGGAGAGATTCGGGTCAGAGCATTAATTGGTGCCAGGCCCCGCTGTTTATCAAGAACACCTGTCGGGACAGGAGGAACAATTTGGCCATTGGTATCATCATTCACATCAGCAATATGGAGCTGTCAGCTGAAGGCTGGGTACAGGACTGTATGGCCGAGATAAGCTTGCGCCTTGTTCTGAAACAAGTGACTCATCAGATCCGCCCACTAGCCAGTAAGCTGCAGTGGCCAGGTGTAAGGCAGCGATGTGTTGCCAGGGAACAGTTACTCATAAGCCTAGCTAAAATTGGGATTGCCACTTGTATACCATATAATTACTGCAGTTATCTTTCCTCCGCAGGGGTACCGTGGTAAAGCTCTGGGTTCTCATTCGCAAGGCCCGAGGTTCGATCCCTTGAATGCTTTTAATCGTTTAAACGCCTTCGTATCAGCGAAAAGAGCTGTAACCGTTTTACACCTTAGTAAGACTGTTGTGGTCTCGGTGCACTAAAACCCGTTTTCCTTCTGGTGACTTAAGCAGCGAATTACGTACCTGGTAGTTAGCAGACTGTAGTTGCGCACTGTAACGGGGACTGTCAACCCTACCTGAAAATGCGATGCTTAGAACCAAAACTAACATCTTTAAAGGCACCTACTCAAAGTCGAGTCATATATATATATATATATATATATATATATATATATATATATATATATATATATATATATATATATATATATATATCTATATATATATATATATATGAATGTCTTTTTCTGTAATACCACAGTGTGATATGAATATAAGAAGGCCCATAAAACACTATTTAAACATTGCAACCATATATTTCAGGCACTTGCTTCTGTGCCAGAAGCAAGTGCCCGAAATATATGGTTGCAACGTTTAAATAGTGCAGGGGCACAAAGCAAGTGCCCGAAATATATGGTTGCAACGTTTAAATAGTGTTTTATGGGCCTTCTTATATTCATATATATATATATATATATATATTATAATCTGAGGCTTTGTAGTGGCAGCGTAGCTGCCAGGAGACTCAATCTGACGAGGTTCGGAGGACGAGGTGCTTGAAGGTGCAGAGAGGTCTCGCCTCTCCCTACTACAGCGCACCGTAAATGGAGCAAGTAGGGAACTGGAAGAGCAGATAAAGTCATCGATGGAATTTCGCCACTATTTTATTGCTGCCCTTGATATACATCTTGTCCCCTAAATGGGAGAGCACATTCTTTGCTTGGAATCCACAATGACATTATCGCTTATGCAAACATGATTTCGTTGGTTGCGCGAGGAGTTTCGTTATGCTTAACCAATTTTTATGCCTTCCTTATTGGTTGTAAACATTCTTCAAGGTGGTTAGTAAAGCAATGGTACAATGTCAACTGCATGCTTGGTTAGAAAGCATTAAAGTTCCCTTTTCAGAAACTGGGACAAGTTTGGTACGCTCATTCAAAGTAATTCTGCAACACCCTTCCAGTGGCGTTTGTTCAGCAAACAGTGGTTAATTCTTTTGCTAAATGCGAGGAAATGTTTTTTTCCCATTAGAATATCGTCCTGCGGATAGCATTATATAAAAGATTAGCAAGAAATAAAATAATTTTAAAGACTATTTGCAAAACATTTTGAAAAATTAACTGTAAATCGCTGTGAAGAAGAGCTTGGACGATTCACACCATTGTTGTAAGATAATCCTTGACAGGCTGAGTGGTTGATTAGAGGAGAGGATGACTTATTGTCTGATGCAAGTGAAAGTAAAGGGAATCAGAGGAAAAACTGACCTCGAGCACGTCATCCAAGAGACTGATAAAAAGGGAAGTTGGACGTAGCCATAAATCAGGCAACTGGATAATAGGGGTCATTTTCATTCTTTGAAATGAGGTCGAATTCTAACCTTCCCGAGGGATCATAAAAGAGTGATGCATGTCATCTGAATAAAGCTTCTAACACTTGCATTGCATTGTCGGGAAGAAAGATAGTAGATTCCTGCTGGGATATGTCAAAAGGAGAAAAGTAACTCAGTAGATATAAGAAGCCAAAGGCTTAAGCAAAATTTTGGTGTTCTGTCGTATTTTTCAGTACGGTATTATAAGGCTCATGCTGATAGACTAAATTCTTTCGAAATTTGAAACTTTTGCATCGGCTTGTTACGGAAATGTTGCATAAATCACGAAATTTTGGTAATAAATTTCAATAGCATTGTTCTCTCTCTCTCTCTCTCTCTCTCTCTCTCTCTCTCTCTCTCTCTCTCTCTCTCTCTCTCTCTCTCTCTCTCTCTCTCTCTCGTACTGACAGACAAAAAAAAGTTAAAGATAACGAATGGTTTGATAATCTATCTTGATTTAGAAATAAAGCAGAATTTCATTTTGCTGATATAAAGTACGTGGTTCCTTTACCGCGAAAACGGATCCTTCAGAGATAATGTCGTCCGAAGTCATGGAAACTAAATTCTAAGACTTCTTATAGAACGCGCTGCTGCAAGTTTTTTTTCTCTCTCTTTTGAAGTGTATTCTCTCTCTCTCTTTCTGTCTCTCTCTCTCACACACATAATATTCCATTAATGGTACTTTGTTTTTCAGTTTTACGTGAACTTTAACAAACACTTTAATGATTGTTTAAAAAATTTATGAATCGTGATTTTTAAAAAAAATTATGAAGCGTGTTGGTAAAGCCTGCAATAATTTTCTACTTTAACTAATACGGAAGTTTCACCATGCATGAAGCCAGCCTGTAGGCAGATTAATAGATGATGATAGAAAAATACCACTGTATACGAAATATTACTTACCCTCAATAAACATTTTATTAAGAAATTGAGAACTAATTATCAATTGATAGCAATGGAAAAATAGTGATCCCAAGGGTGTTAACCCGGTATGTATCCACCTTTGCGGCGTTTTTAGCAAGCCCGTTGGGGATTACCGTCAAACCGTAAACGAAAGACTGTAAATATCATAAAGATAATAACCCCCAAGAAATATTAGTCCTAGATAACGACCCCCGAAAACCCTTGGGGGTCACTATCTAGGAAAGATCCCCAAATGATTCCCGGACATTAGCCATCTGATCTTAGACTTCTGCTTCTCGATCAACACAGGACTTTCTAGTCTTCTCCAGTCCGTACAAACAATGGAGGATCTATTGGATTTCTATTATAAATTAAGACGATGGTCTCCTTTTTCTCCATAAAACCAAGTGCTTTGAAACAATAATTCATCTTTTAACGTCCTAAGCTTACTTGTTCACTCCATCCTCATGTCTTTACATTTTCCATCCTTGCAATCCTGCTTTTCTGTTTTCGCCACGAAGAAAATTGTTAATCTCACCAGGTTTTATTTTAGTTTTCTGTAAAAGAAAACTATTGTGCCGACGTTGTCTGTCTGTCCGCACTTTTTCTGTCCGCTCTCGGATCTTAAAAACTACTGAGTCTAGAGGGCTGCAAATCGGTATGTTGATCATCCACCCTCCACTTATCAAACATACCAAATTGCAGCCCTCTAGCCTCAGTAGTTTTGATTTTACTCAAGGTTAAAGTTAGCCTTAATCGTACGTCTGGCAACGATATAGGCTAGGCCACCACCGGGACGTGGTTAAAGTTTCATGGGCCGTGGCTCATACAGCATTATACCAAGACCCCCGAAAGATAGATCTATTTTCGGTAGCCTTGATTATACACTGTACAGAAAACTCGATTGCGCCGAAGAAACTTTGGCGCATTTTTCACTTGTTTTCATTTGTAATCAGCATCGACATTTTACTCCCACTGAGAACGTTTGGCTCAACAGTTCCTTGAAGTATCTCGTATCTCACGTCCCTGAACACTGCATTTCTGCTGTAACTTGTGTGCAGCATTTCATGCTTAATCTCTCCTGAAATTCTTTTCTTCTCTCCATGTCCAATCCCGCATCATTTGCCTCCTCATTTCATAAAATCGTTCATCGTTTTATTTTCCTGGTCACCAATTAGCCTCTAACCCTTACTGTTGCTAACATTTTCTGTAAATTATACCTCTTTCACTAAGTTATGGAAGACCTCCTTATCATTGAGAATTAGCACTGGTCATCTGAGAACACCAGCCAATGAATGTTCTGTTCAGAACCCTCTCCTTAATCTCAAAAATAAATTCATACGTAATTGGTTCTTTATCTGAGATATTTCATCACGTTTATCTAATCACAGAATGGAAACAGCACACATTGCCTTGTGTAAGGTCCACTTTTTTTTTTTTCTTTCAGACCAGCCTCTCACCTCCTTACATATTCTTATTTAAGTTCCATTTTCCAGTTTTCTCAAAAACATCCATTCATATTAAAGAATTATATACTTTTTACACCATACCCTCCAAAGTTTCTCCACATGTCAACTCTAATGATTGTTTCTAGAGCTTTCTATATGTTCTTATACGTCATATATTATGTTTTCCCTTGCTAGCAAACTACACTTTAAACTACTTTCTAGTTAGTCTATATAGCCGCATTCCACTACCATCGTACATATTTCATTCCTCCTTTCTTTGGACTATATTTTCGAGTTTTCCTTGCTCCAAGTGACCTTTTCCTTGAAGCTTTTAAGCCCCTCCCGTGCTCCTGCTACTTGCTAGTACTTAAAGCTACCAAAAGATCGTATATATATATATATATATATATATATATATATATATATATATATATATATATATATATATATATATATATATATATATATATATATATATATATATATATATCGCCTGCTACAGAATGTGTACATCACTTCTTAACCATTGGTGGGAAGGATTAAATGCGTCCACTTACTTCTGGCCGTGGGAGTCGGATGTGTGGAGAGGATGGGGGACATTTGTTTAGATCCAGTGGTACTCACTGCGATTCCATGCTTATGCAGTGGCATTTCATATCCTCTCGTTTTATCCTTATTGTGACTGAGTAGATAGTGTGTTGGCCTGTTATTTCATGGGTGCGTAGTTCATTTCCTAAAAGCGAGAGTTATATATATATGTGTGTGTGTGCGTGCGCACGCGGGCGCGTCTATATTCTAGCAAGGGAAAAATTCACAACGACTACACAAGTCACGACAGAATGCTGTAATAATTGGAGAGGAAGTTACCATTATATGGCTATATATGGAATTTATTTAAAGTAAGAGATGAAATAGAGTAACATGAAAGAAGGTACAGGACAAAGAAAGCTTGGAGATGTGCTAGGTCCACGTTAGAGAAGTGTTAAAAACAGAAAAGGAGTTTGGAGTTTGGAAATTTCGTGAATGGTCAAAAGGGCAGTGGTGAATTATTTTTGGCGTTACCAGACTAGAACGAGGAATCATAGATGGGTGAAATGAAATGGTGAAATGAAACGCTTAGTTAAAGGGAAATGGGGTTCAGTTTGCGGACAGAAGAGAAGAGGTCAAGGAGAGAGTTTAGAGATAGATATATGATGGGATATATAGATGGAAAAAGATGCAGTGCAATAAAATAAATGGAATGACAAAGGACGGTGATCAAAGAATAAACAAGTAAAAAATGCGCCGAAGTTTCTTCGGCGCAGTCGAGTTTTCTGTATGACCCGCGGCTCATGAAGCTTTCAGCCACGAACCCGGTGGTGGCCTGTGCTATAGCGTTGCCAGACGCACGATTATGGCTAACTTTAAATAAAATGAAAACTACTGAGGCTAGAGGGCTGCAATTTGGTATGTTTGATGATTGGAAGGTAGATGATCAACATACCAATTTGCAGCCCTCTAGCCTCAGTAGTTTTTAAGATCTGAGGGTGGACAGGAAAAAGTGCTAACCGACAGACAAATAGCCATCTCAATAGTTTTCTTTCACAGAAAACTAAAAATGCAAATGGAGAGACGCTGTCAGAAGAAAATCCAGTCTGCCGTGTATCAGCGCGGCGTGGCGAGAAGTTGTTTGAGATGGTATTGAATGTAAAAGATAAGAGATAGACATGTGAAGAATGTGGGAATAGAGAGGCCTAATGTAAACTTGAGAATATTTGGAATGGTGGCAGTTGTTAAGGATGAAAGGAAGGCAATTAAAGAGTTAATGGTTTTAAAGGCGGAAGGAATTGATGATACTTAAGGTGAAATTCTACAATAGAGCGATGTTTTTAGAACTTTATGCAGATCCCGATACGGAACGAATGTTTTCGCGCTGAAAATTTTCAAAATGAATAGGTGGAATGAATAGCTGATCATTAGTACAAGCGAAAACGTGAGAAGCGACTTATTGGCGCATATGAGTATTCATATTTCCAGAGAAACTAAATCGAGTCAGTGTAAACGAGCCTAAAAATATCATCATTAACATTCGATGTCGACAGTGGATGATAAAACTACTGGAAAAAATTAGATGCCAGACATAATAAAAGCCAGAGGATTAAATGTAACCACAATATATTATATCGAACGGAGATTAGTAATGAAATCTCATTCCTCTTTTAGTTGGATACAACGAAAAAATACGTTTCATGATAATCGTTAATGCCCATACGGCATAAATAGTTCATCTATATAATGTTTCGAAATCAGAAAATTTTATGAATTTATAATACACAGTGAACTCGTTTCCAGAAAGGCCACAGAGAAGAGTCAAATCAGTATCCGGTAATTATGAAAGAGGAATCAAAGCCACTTTAGGAGTTTCGAAGCATTTTGCAAAATTCAGAAAATTTTATGAATTTATAATGCACAATGAACTCGTTTCCAGAAAGGCCACAGAGAAGAGTCAAATCAGTATCCGGTAATTATGAAAGAGGAATCAAAGCCAGTTTAGGAGTTACGAAGCATTTTGCAAAACTCTGCTTGCAAGCCGCCGCCCCTTTTCGAATGAAAGCAGAGTACACATGGTGCACGTTTCAAATTCCGTCGCCAAAATCTTCCAGTTCGCACTCCGGAGATGACGATAATGGCGAAAGTCTCGGAAGAGCTGGGCCCGGAATGAAATCCTTTCTCTGACGTGGCGTCATTGCGCTGCCGAGACCGCAATTCAGGCCACAATTAGACCTCGGCTGATCGGGGGTGTGCCTGGAGAGATTGCCCGTCATTACGCCCTCTATAACAGCCATAACAATTTCCCCAATCATAAGGCCGAAAATCGCCAGCCAGTGTACATCACGTCATCTAACTACGAGATGGCAATTTCGTAATGCAATTCAATTACAGTAATTGGATCCGGCGTTCATAAAAGACGGCAAGAATACGTTCCTTCGGAGCCCGCGAGTTTCGTGCAGTGATACACCAAAGACCACAATATTACCATAAGTTAATTTGATTCCAAGCTCGCGAGATATACAAGGAAATGTTTATGTCACTCAAAGTAAACAACCGAGAAAAACTCGCTTTCCTTGAAGTCTGTATTCTCATGGAGCTTTGTATTCTAGAAAAGACTGATTGCTTAACACACATCAAATAGAATTTGATAAACTGAAGCTTCTACAGCCTTGAAATGTATCACATATTGTTGTTGATCAGCCTGAAGTTCTTTGGGAACATAATTCTCTCGTGGAATCCGAACCGTATTCGTAAAACTCACTGTGTACGACTGGTTGTATACGAAGTTGAACTGTGAGACTCCTGACTTTGAATGAATATCAACATAATTACATTTTAAAAAACATGACACTCTTATAGTTTGCCTGTATCATAATGCAATTTCTTAGATTTAAAAATAACGTTATTCTCCTCAAATGTAGTAATAAATTAAGAAATACGTAAAAGTGAATTATATTTTGGCAAACATAACACATTTATTGTTTGTGTGGATCATAATGTTGTTTTTCAGATATGAAAGTAACATTGTTCTCTTCAAAAGTAGTAATAAATCAAGAAATAAATCAAATCAAGCGGTTCAGTCTCAAGGTTTACTTTATACGTTTGAATATTATCATATTTTTATTATCTTTTTCAAAATAAAGATATCGGAGCCAAGCTTAAAGTAGACTAATGAGTTCTTCATTTGATGTAATTGCTAGAGACCTCTTAAAAAGATACCACGAAAACTCTTAAGTGTACGAGCAATTATGAGTTGGTTTTTGTCTTACCACCGAACCGCCTACGCCTCCCCACTCATTAAATCCCGTTCTATAATGGATTACTATCATGGCTTTTATTTCCTGAAAGGAAACGTAAAAATGAAGCGAGGGACTTGGACGTGTAATGAGGAACTGGACCAGCATAAATACTCCCTAGGAATTAAACTGTGATTCTTTAGGGCAGGAAACACCGCAGATATTGACAGCTTTACCTTACAATTACTGCGGGAATCAGTAATAATCAGATTGCACTCTTCAACAGCGCATTCCCTTCTATTGTTAACTATGGAATCCTATTTCTGTTTCTGTATTTACAGGATTGTATAACCATTCTTCTTTTAAGAGGCAGATCGATACCTTCATGGATTGATTGATTGATTTAAGAAATTTAGGCTGTGAAAGGAGCCATGAAAGTAGGGAATTGGAGTGGTTGGACAGTACATAGAGTTCAATAAAATTAAGGAGACGAGGCGCACGGATCTCAAGGAGGATGTGGGAGGAAATTCACAGTTGCCATAATAAGAAGTAATATTTAGAAAGGCTAGACAGCAAGACTGAAGAAATGAAAAGCAAATGGGGTGAAGTAAAGAGCTAAAGTGGGGGTGGCAGCTAAGGGCCGAAGGGGCAGTATAAACACTGTTTAGTAATGCCTACAATATGCCACGTGAAGTGTACTGACGGCACTAACTCCTTATGGGGATACCTGAGTGGTTAAGGCCTCCTTTGCTGATTTCCCGGCGTAGCCCTCCCATCACCCCCCTAAGCACTTTTTCATGGTATTTAAGTACAAGACTAAGCCATGTCCTATTGAATGTTCGTTTTTTTGTTTGTTTGTTTCATACTTTTATCTTTCATAATCTTTTGTCTCAGAAAAAATTATTTGGATGATAGTTCCTCATTGGACGAGTCGATATCGTACTCGGCTAGCACTCTGCTAGACCCGCGTTCGAATCTCCGGCCAGCCAGTGAAGAATTAGAGGAATTCATTTCTGGTGATAGAAATTCATTTCTCGGTATATTGTGGTTCGGATTCCACAGTAAGCTGGAGGTCCCGTTGCTAGGTAACCATTGGTTCTTAGCCACGTAAAATAAGTCTAATCCTTCGGGCCAGCCCTAGGAGAGCTGTTAATCAGCTCAGTGGTGTGGTTAAACTAAGATATATTTAACTTTATTTGGATGATGGATTATTTATTCGCTCAGGCATTGTTTGCCGCACAACAAAAAGCAAGTAATCTCTTCCAGTCGTTTAGCCATAGTCTTTTCGCAAAGGTGTGAAACTTCCTTTCAATAAATGGGGAGAAATCATGAGTAGTTTGAATGAGGAAAAAGAACAAGGCTTTTCTTAAAATTAGAACTCTGGGAATTTTACAAGGACACTGTAGATACATTTTAGCAAATTTTCTGAAGACTGAAAAATAATCCAAATTTGGTGCCCTAAGGGCTGCGTCGTATCTATTTTGAGTCAGACAATTTTGTCCTAGAATTCGAATCACCACTTATCAAGTAAGTACATTTAACAAAACTTATTCGCAAATCTTACTTCTTTTAGACGTTTCAAAGTTGAACAATTACAGTTTTACAATTTAAATAATTCCATAGGAGTCTGATAGATAGATAGATAGACAGATAGACAGATAAACATTTTCTAGATGCATAAACTTGCCTGTAAATTTATTCTCTAGATTTTCTTAGGTTGGTCCATTTATTCATTGTATCTTACGGATAAATTGGCTCATTTCACAAGAATAAATGAGCTAGCCTAAGGAAAATACCTTTCCCTAAAACCCGATTTTCCTAGAGGCTACGGCTGATGAACTAATGACTTATGTTCTTGAGGTAACGAGTTATTTAAGATTTATGATTTTTTAGTCAGCGATATTTGCGTTTGTTAACAGCGTTGCCGGTATTTCTACGCACGCAGCTGCACGCAAGGGAAAAATTAAACGAACTTACGAAAAATGGTATTAAGATTGTAATAATAATTCAATTCATCGTCTGCGTTCACATTTGCATGGGGGAAATCGTTGGTAGCAGTGCTTGCAGCAAGACCTGGAGACTTTCCCTGTTTTATTTTTTTTCCCCTACTTTCACTCTGTTTCTCCGAGAAATGCAAAAGGAAAAGTGAGTGCGAACCACATGCTAAAGCCTTTCCTTGAGCACTTTCTTAAAATTCAGTGATAGAAGCTTCTTAATAGGAACTACTAAACCGTGAAAATTAGTCACCCACTTCCTCAGAAACGAATTATGCCACGAAGGGTCCTTAAATAATTAAAAGTGAGTGGTCAGTAACGACGGTATTTATTTAATGACAAAATCCGGACCATTCAAATAACTAGATTTTTCAATGTCATTGGGCACAGTAAATGCATGTTGACCCCCAATACCAAGCAAATTAATATCGTCGCGTATAGGATGTTGATCCAGTTGTCATCATATCTGCTGGAGTCGGTTCCGTTACGAATAAGCAGAAACGCCCATATGAATAAAATCAGTAGTTACTGATTTATACATGCATGTATATATGCCTTTTAATAATAAACCAATTTTAAACTTGGTAGATGGATATTGTACCAAGCAGTTAAAAAAAAGAGACCAGTGGCCATGGTAGTTTTGACGCCAAAAAATCAATAATCAGTCAACTCATTAATTTTACTAAAAACAGTAGGCGTTAGCCCAGAAAGAAAACCTCTCCTCGGATTCGAACATAACTTCATCCTGGATAGTATGTATACATTTCCATCGGTCTGATTTATTATACACAATAACTCCTTCAGCTTACGTATTCCTGTAACAATCCGTAATCAGGTTTGAATCTGGAGTTTACAATGCATACTGAATTCAAAATTCAACTTAAAATTAAGTTATACACTGGCCTTAGAACCTCATTTTAATTAGAATGCGAACTGGTAATCTTTAGCACTCAAGTGTCAAACTCCCCCTAGGTTCTTTGCAGCGTGCCTTCGGCCTCTAGCTGCAACCCCTTTCGTCCCTTTTATTGTACCTCCTGTCATATTCTTTCTTCCATCTTACTTTCCACCCTCTCCTAACAATGATTCATAGTGCAACTGCGAGGTTTTCTTCCTGTTACACCTTTCATTACTGTCAGTTTCCATTTCAGCGCTGAATGACCTCATAGGCCCCAGTGCATGGGCTTTGGCATAAATTCTATATTCAATTCAATTCAAGTGTCAAACCCGGTTTCCAGACTTCACAGGCAGGTGGAATAGATCATTCGCTTCCCAACTCAGAATCTTGAACATAAACTTCATAACCTCCGTCTTTAATTTGAACCTCAGCTTCCGAGTTTCAGCTTTCAGTTTCAAACCATTTTCAAGAATTCCGTCTTTAACTGGAATAATAAGCTGTAGTTCTTTCGGTGATCGTTCATGTATTGATAGTGCTGCCAGAAGAAATGTCAACACACATTTTTCCTTTTAATTTATAACGTTATTGAAACTCGGAAGCTTAGGTCCAAATTAAAGACGGAAGTTATGTAGTTTATGCTCAAGATTCTGAGGTAGGAAGCGAATGACCAATTCTACCTGTGAAGTCTGGACAGCCGGGTTTGGCACTTGAGTGCTTAAAGATTACAAGTTCGTATTCTAATTAAAATGAGGTTCTAAAGTCAGTATATTATTCATTTTAATTTGAATTTGTTGCCAGGAGCAATGTCACAAACTAACTTTTCTGGCTGCCAACAGCAAAGACATAAAACAGTTTTTCTTGTAGCTCATAGCTTGGTTCTTGACGCACTGACGAACCACAGAAAACGGAGGTAGGTAAGAACTTCCAGTTCCTTGAGGTGAGGAAGAAAGTAAAATCTATTTACTTGTTTATTCATGCATTGAATATATATATATATATATATATATATATATATATATATATATATATATATATATATATATATATATATATATATCCATACACATATAATAATAATAATAATAATAATAATAATAATAATAATAATAATAATAATAATAAAAAAATGCAAATCAATAGTCTTTCGAAATGTGGACTTTTGACTAGGGACGCCACCCACTTTACCTTCACAAATATTTTCTTTCACTAACTAATGCCAACATCGGAACAAGACACGGGTCAGAGAAATGCAAAACAAGCTCCGTGTTAACACATTTTAAGGCCGGTTCGGTTCCTGAATTTCTTAGGGTGGCCATGGCAAGATAGCCATCAAGGCCTTGCGCTGGCTACAAGAGAGAGAGAGAGAGAGAGAGAGAGAGAGAGAGAGAGAGAGAATAACTGAAAGACTTTTACACAAGGAAAAAGTATCCCTTGCTATAGTTTTTTTTTTTTTACATCAAGCACTTAATACAAAAAGAAAAGAAATTAAATAATGGAACTTTAAACTCGTGTTCCCCGTCTTTTCATGTTTTTTATTTTCCTTGTAAAACCAACAACGAACCATTAAACTGCGGTAAAGTTTAACCCCCTTTCTTTGGCTGGAAGGTAAAATTGCTGGTTTTTAGTGTGAAGGAAGGTAATTAAAACTTTAGTATATTTCCAGCTTTTTGTCAAGATGTGCAAAGATTGACTTCATTTACTAAATTCCATGGAAAAGGAAAGACATGCTTAACTTTCCAAGTTTTTGCTTCAGCAGTGAAAACGCCTGAAAAAGAATGATTTTTAACTAGAGCGTAGACAACCCCAAACTGGAATATAATTGAAATAAATTATATCTTTAGTAGCAGAAGGCGAGATAAACGTTAGACGATGCGCAATAAACGTCTTGAACAGAACGTTAAGGCGGTCCTGGGCGGTCAACATTTTTAGCACTGGCTAAAAGTGTGGTCTTTTAGGGTTCACAGTGAAGACAGTTTCACCCATTATTAATAGATATATTTATCGACGCGTAAAATATTCCGTCAAAAAATGTGATCGTCTAGGAACACCCTTGGCCCAAGTGAGACAGTCGAAAGCCACTTCAGGTAGAAGGAAAAACCGAGAAAAGGAGAGAAATAGAAATCCTAGAACCCGTAAATGGCACGACGACTTGAGAAATGAGAGGGCGAAGAAAAAGCGAGCGAAAATCTCCGACCTTAGAGAGGAGGAACGTGAAATAAACATTGCTCAGTAAGTGTGTCAAACGTTTTACGATATCATTGTTTTATGGCCGGGTCACACCTCCATTCCCTCCTCGCCCGACTGTGACGGCGAAAGATACGGACCGTCGCACGACCGTACACGGAGACGTAAACAGACCCAGGACCGGTGTATTAAGATGTAGGTAGTTACGTGAATTTTATTCGCTCTCACTCTCTCTCTCTCCCTCTTTAGACACAGGACCGGTCAGTTAAGATCTAGGTGGTTACGTGAATTTTATTCTCTCTCTCTCTCTCTCTCTCTCTCTCTCTCTCTCTCTCTCTCTCTCTCTCTCTCTAGACACAGGACCGGTCAATTAAGATGTAGGTAGTTACGTGAACTTTCTCTCTCTCTCTCTCTCTCTCTCTCTCTCTCTCTCTCTCTCTCTCTCTCTCTCTCTAGACACAGGACCGGTCTCTCTCTCTCTCTCTCTCTCCTAGACACAGGACCGGTCAATTAAGATGTAGATAATTACGTGAATTTTATTCTCTCTCTCTCTCTCTCTCTCTCTCTCTCTGCATTATTGTGAATGGAAGTTTGTCAGCGTGTATGAACAGATTGCATCGATATCTTCTATGCGAAATTGCAAGCGACAGTCGACCTTCATAATGAGAACTTAAAAGAAAATGAAAATGAGAATAAAAGACGCCTTAAAACACATTCTGGACAGTGAACGCAAGTCTCTTATGCAAATAATGGTGACCAAAGAGAGGCAGAACATGTGGAAATGAAAACTAAACTGAGGTTTCTATTACACCTGAGCGAGGGAGGATCACTTTTTTCTTCCTCTCTCCTTTTCCGGACACCTCTTCTACTTGGTCTCCCCTTTTTTCTCCTGCACTGGAAAACTACACAACTTTTTGTCTAGAAGGGGTTTGGCTTCGAATAGCCTACCTTTAGAAAGTACAGAGGTATTCCCTGATTAACATTCAGGGCTACAGGCCGAGAGAGAAACATCGCTTAGAGACTTTACAATTGTTCAAATCACCTTTTTCTGTGTTCTGGATTTCATGTGTAGGGAACATCTACCACGACTGTTACTCCCCCCCTCTCTCTCTCTCTCTCTCTCTCTCTCTCTCTCTCTCTCTCTCTCTCTCTCTCTCTCTCTCTCTCTCACGAGCCATGTTTTGTTTTATGGGGTTTATTTTCAAGAGTACATACCATGACCTCCCAACCCTGCTGTTCATGTCTCGTTTTCTTAGATTTTATGTTTGAGTATATCTAACCGAACTCACTCCGCTTTCTACCCATTTCCATGTTCTTTTTTTTTTGTAGTGTATTGTGTGTTTATGAAACAACTACTAAATCTCTCTCTCTCTCTCTCTCTCTCTCTCTCTCTCTCTCTCTCTCTCTCTCTCTCTCTCTCTGTTTCTTTGTTACTCGTTCACATTCCTTTTCCAGATTTTGCGCTTCAAAACCTGATTTTCCACTTTTCGCGACCTACACCATGCACTCACTGTTTACGTATGGTTTTAAGTGTGTTGCCCGAGTATAAATGAATAAAAAAAAAATAATTACGATCGAAGAAGAGCTTTTTTATATTAAAAAAACCTGCTACTGTGTTGTGTATATGGTAAAATACTAAGTGCGGTGCGGTATTTATTGCTATATTGCTTTCCTTGCCTCTTGTACTTGTCATTTAGTTATAAACGTTTCTTTCGAAACAAAGAATACAAAGGAGAATGAATGTAAAGCCAAGAAATATAATATAATATATATATATATATATATATATATATATATATATATATATATATATATATATATATATATATATATATATATATATATATATGGAAAAGGCAGAAGGAACAGAATGAAGGGCACTGGACCTCCCAGGTGGCGAATGAGTCTCGTCCCTCGAGGCCAAGAACAGTTACTGTATACTTTTTGCCCCCATAGAAGTAAGTGCAGAGCAAATGGTTAATGAACAAATGGATCTTACAATAAAAGATACAAATGGAGACCTGCTGTCTGGAGAGAGTATTCTAAAAAGTTGTTGAATGTGTAACATAGAAGAGTTAGATCTAAGTGGAAGTAAGTACAGCAAATTTTAGAATGGTTCTGGAAATGACTGTTGAGGACGTAAGGAAGGTAAATTAGTGCTTGAGGAAGAAAATTTACCAGCGGGTAATGATATCATAAATGAAAAGCTGTGTTATTGTGGTGATAGTGTGGTTATGGGCCTACTTGTAGTGTTTTAAGTTATATCTAAATGAGAAGAAGGATCAGTAGAAATACAACAGTGAGCGACTGTTCCATTGTTTAAAGGGAAAGATGACAGAAATGACTGAAAGAGGTTTTTGTGAATACTGTTACTCAATAAACAAGCAAATGTGTTTGAAAGTATTTGAAAGTACTTGACTGGAAAAGTAAGACAGGCACAAGAAGGACTCATAAGGATAGAGCAGTGTAGGGTTCAGGCACGCCTTGATTCGCTGTGACGTTGTTGGTTGCTTTAGGTTACTTTAATTCAAAGATTTTTTTAGCACTTGAAAACTTACTGGAATCGTAGGATGCCAGGAAGCTAGGCATTGTGTGAAAGATTTCTTTTATCTGTAAAGATGGTTATGTTAATGCTACGTTCCTTACTATTTTTAATATTGTTCCAGAAGTCTGTGTGTAAGGAAGATTTGAAAATGGCACCAATTTACGTTTTCATTATTACCAACAGCGATTCATCTCAAAAGGAACATGCAATGTTGCCCTAAGTGCATTTGCCTAGAGAATGTGGATACTACTCATTTTACAAAATAACATTTTCCATATTGCCTAGAGGTGCTGAAATATCATAGTGCTTACTGTTATCTGCCCTTTTATTTCCTTCAGTAACTTAGCTAAGGGAGTTGATGTTCTAACCTTAAGAAAATTAATGGTTTCACTTTTAAATTCCAAGGCTATTTGTGTTAAATTTTCTGAAATTCAGTATGTTTGAGATGTATTCATTTGCCTGCGTATTTGTTTGAATGTTTGTTTATATCTGTTTGTTTTTATAATTCTATTTAATTATTCTTAATTTTTGTTGACTATTTTTCATTTTTTTCAGTATGTGGGCACTATGTTCTGTGTATGCATAGGAGTGTATGTAGCGTATGAATGAAAACTGTGCTTTACAAACCCCATGATTTCTTCAGTCCATGGCTGAAGAGAGATTTGTCAAAAAATATACCTGATTAGAGAGAGAGACAGAAAGCGAGAGATGTCCGCTCCTGTAGCAAAATCTTTCAGATCAGTAAATAGGTGACGTTATCCAAAAGGTATTACAACCACTAAACGATAACGAAAAATAATGTTAGTAGGAATCGAGTAAACCCTCTTCATTTTGCTTCGTCAAATTCACGATTAACCACAGCCTATTGAAGATTTCTTTATCGGACTGGGGAATTTTCAATTTTTGTCTAGTAATCTTCATGATTTTTAGATTCGTAGGTATGCCATTTTTGTTTTTAAAGAATGGAGGTAACTTTTTAGTTTTCTGAAAAGAAACTATTGTGCCGGCTTTGTCTGTCCGTCCGAACTTTTTTCTGTCCGTCCTCAGATCTTAAAAACTACTGAGGCTACAGGGCTGCAAATTAGTATGACGATCATCCACCCTCCAATCATCAAACATACCAAATTGCAGCCCTCTAGCCTTAGTAGTTTCTATTTTATTTAAGGTTAAAGTTACCCTTAATTGTGCATCTGGCAACGATATAGGACAGGCCATCACTGGGCCGTGGTTAGAGTTTCATGGACTGCGGCTCTTACAGCATTATACTAAGACCACCGAAAGATAGCTCTATTTTCGGTGGCCTTGATTATACGCTGTATCGACTGTACAGAAAACTCGATAGCACCGAAGAAACGTCGGCGCATTTTTTACTTGTTTTATGTAGTAATCAGGAAGTGAAGACGATTAAAATGTAAATAAGTGAATTGTTAGCATTGCTTGAAATTTTGAAGAGAAGTTCCAAGATTTTGAAATAAGCATTAACTCATCATCAAGATTGATTAAAAATAATAATCTTTAGAACTTGTTTCATACATCAGAATACAATAACAATGAATTAAAGTCTGATGGAATGTGAAAAAATCATTTATATATAAGCGCAAAGAATAAAGGCTACAGACACACACGTGCATACATACACACACACACACACACACACATATATATATATATATATATATATATATATATATATATATATAGATAGATAGATAGATAGATATAGATAATTAGATAGATATGTGTGTGTGTGTGTTTGTAAAACTTTGTTGAGACAAGCATGCGCTCTTTCTTTATTTTACATATGTCATGCGCTCTTTCTTCATTTTACATATGGACCCCGAATTACGTGCATAAGAGATACAGGAAACTATAAAGCCTCTGGAATTGATATGCTCTCCTCATAAACAGGATCTTTGTTAGGTTATAGTTTCGCTCTAACTGAGCCAAGAGGAGTTCTTAAGCCTGCGTAAAATGCGTCAATAAAGTCGACAAAATTACACCTACAAAAAACTCTAAATACCCAGGAACTACTTGGCACAAGAGCCGGACTTATGTTACGTTCTGTCATCAAGGATTAGCCCGTCCTAAAAACATGTCCACATTATGAACAGCTGTGTGTGTGTGTGTGTGCGTATGTGTGTGTGTATGTGTGTGTGACAGACACATACACACACAGAGAGAGATAATAAAAATTCTTGAAATTCGAGGCCCGCCGTCTTTTCCTCACGATGAAAAGAACAGAATTAGAGACAGGTTTTCTTAATGCCTTTGGTGTATAATTATGCTGCATTCAGCGGAAGGAACGCAGTGCCAGGCAGAGGCTTGATAAAGCTTGAACTATTTGACTTCCAGGGCAAATATTGTTCAGATTTCGTTTATTCATATCTGGGTTAGGTAA
>NC_089793.1:20082823-20085323 GCF_040412425.1 Macrobrachium rosenbergii | reverse complement strand
TATTTTCTCTGTAGTTTAAAATAGTAAATCTAGCAGAGCTAGCCTTGCTTGCTGCGATATTCCCTGCAACAGAGTTTCGCGTTCTTCTCTTTCCTCTAACTATAAGAATATTACCGTAATTGTTCATCCTCAATAAAAAAAGGGTCTTATTTGGCTTCGTGTATATTAATATCTAACCAATTCTATGCCATAAGAGATATTTTGTGGAAAATATTGTCTTACACTCTACCTTCTATGATACAGATTGCCTAATTTTGCTAGTATTTTTTTTTCCATGAATTCGGGTCCACTCACGGCAAATATTTAGCAATCGTATATATGTATGTATGTGTTTACGATTCGAGAGGCCAAACAGGACAGCAAATGATGGCTATGGCAGAAAGAGTACGAATTTGGAAAACTTACTGAATCCACCTGCCAATTTTATGTATTAGGAATTCCAGGTAGATGGTGTAGATTAAGGAAATAAAGGAGCTCCATGAATTTCCGGCAGAGCGTGTAGATTTGGAAAATAGAAAAAAGACGCCGGAAATTCCAGGTAGGGGTATAGATTAAGGTCATAAAGGAGTGCTTGAAATTCCAGATAGAGGATGTAGACTTGGGATATAAAGATACCCCGGAGATTTCAGGGTGTAGGATAAGGAAACAAGGAGCACTGGAAGTTCCAGGTAGAGAGTGTAGATTAGGGATATAAAGAAGCCCCACAAACTCCAGGTAGGATGTATTAGGGAAATAAAGGAGCACTGGAAAATTCAGGTAGAGGATTTAGAATAGGAATATAAAGAAGCCCCAGAAACTCCAGCTAGGGTTGTAGATGAAGGAAATAAAGGAGCACTGGAAATTCCAGGTAGAGAGTGTAGATTAAGGAAATAAAGGAACAGTGGAAATTACAGGTAGAAGATGTAGCTGAAGGAAATAAAGGAGCACTGGAAATTCCAGGTACAGGATGTAGATTAAGGAAATAAAGGAGCACTGGAAATTCCAGGTACAGGATGTAGATTAAGGAAATAAAGGAGCAATGGAAATTTCAGGTAGGGATGTACATTAAGGGAATAAAGGAGCACTGGAAATTCCAGATAGAGGATATAGATTAGGGATATAAGGAAGCTGCAGAAATTCCAGGTAGGGATGTAGATCAGGGGAATAAAGGAGCACCCGCAGTTCTCGGTAGAGGGTGTATATTAAAGAAATAAAGGAGCACCATAAATTCCAGGTAGGAGTGCAGTTTAAGGAAATAAAGCAGCAGCAGAATTTGCAGGTAGAGGGTGTAGATCATGGAAACAAAAACGCACCAGATATAAATGCTAGGAGGAGGAAAGCACGAGGAACGGTCCAAAGATATATACGAACGGTTTTCTGAGACTGCCCCGGGCCTTGTCGTGAGTTACTCCACACGAGCTGTATTCACTTTACGACATCGTAAACAGTTTTGGCCATCGGTCTTGTCTGTAGCCAACACCTCTTCCTTACTCTCCACCCTTTCTTTTTCATTTTTTCTCTTTATTCTTTTTTTTCGGTCCTTCCATCTTAATCAGATTTTTTCCTCCGCATTCTTAGCTTTTCGTTCATAACTATTTCGTTTAATTGTATAGTATTTATGTTTGTTGTTTTCTTATCTGATGCGAATGGCCGCTATATCTGGATTATTCTTATTCTCCATTATTTTTCCTTCTTATTTTTCATTAAAGCCGTTCTTGCGTTTCTTTCTCAATCACATCGTTGAGCCCTGTATTTATGATTGTTAGTTTCTTCTCGGGCCCAAATGACCCCTACATCTGATTTATTTTGATTCATGTTTCTTAAAGTTATTTTTACTTTTATCTAACTCTCTGCCTACTGAAACCTTATTGGGATTTTACTCTTTCCACAATACAGTTATCCATTACTCAGAGTTTCTTTACTTAATCACCTTTTTTTTTTTTTTAACTTTCTCCCTTTTTTTTAAATCTCTATTTGCTTTATTTCTATTGATCTTTTCTCAAACATCCCCCAGTTTTTGCGTTGGCTCTTTCATAGATTTAGTCAAACGTTGTTTTTTTTCCGAAAATTCTATTATTACCACTAGTATGAGACGTCTCTCTTATACTAAATGGCTTTGGGATATACTGCAGTTGTACTGCCTCTCTCCTTGGAGACTTTATGGCCACCTGTTTGCCACTTACCGATATTCGATTACATTTTGTAATCACTATTTCATTCCTTACATGTTCTTCAGTTTATTATTGGGAAGCTACTTCGGTACATGAGCGGCGATTGGGATTGTCGTATTCTGTTGCTGCTGAGATATTTTAGAAAATAATATATAAAATTGCACTCTTTATACAATCACACACCCACACACACCGTCAATGTGCACACTTCCTTTCCATAAATGCCCATCTTCTTTTCCTCTCCAGGTATTTTACAGAGCTTGCTGTAACCTTGCATACTTACCATCCTGTGATTAACCTCTTCCCTCATCTGTCAGCACTTGCCTCATAACTCCAGTACTTTTATAAAT
>NC_089793.1:20025323-20077823 GCF_040412425.1 Macrobrachium rosenbergii | reverse complement strand
ATACATAAGAAGAATTAAGTAAAGAATTTCTGACGCTCGTGTCAGGATTCGAACCCGCGCCCGATTTGTCAGAATAAGGTTTAGATTTTAGACTGTTCGACAAGCGTATCCAAAAGGTGTGAAGAAATCGAGAAGTTAAGTGGTCATTATTTGCCATACAAATGCATATGTACCTGGTAAAAAGTGACCAGTAGATTCTCTCTCTCACTACATTTATATATATATATATATATATATATATATATATATATATATATATATATATATATATATATATATATACTATATACATATATATAGTATATATATATTTATATAATGTATATTATACAGCTAGCTGGTTATAAATATCTGTGTGCCAGTTCCTGCAAATTTTTCTTTGTACACACAAGGGTCCTTAGGTGAATATGATGGATGCAGGAGAAGGTTTTAAGTGAAACCTAAGTGACCTCTACCATGTCTGACGCCGCAACCCAACCAAATAAGGGACTTTATGACTTAAATGCACAAATATATCCTTGACATGCATTCTTGCTTCCATGTTCGTTTACTACAAAAATAAATGCAAATTTACGGCACTTCCTTTATACTTGTTTCCTTTATATCGCATTAAAAAATATACTTTTCTTTTTTTCAAAGAGACAATTTATTCATAGTATTTATTGTTCTTGTTGGTCTTGTTTCTTGTTTGAAGGGCTTGCCATTTGGGGAGATCACACACAACCTTGCTGAATTTGCAGATTTACAAATAGTCAGAGATTTGTAACTATTTGTAAATCTGCAAATTCAGCAATGCTTCTAGGTAAAGATTAGTCCTTAAGTTATGACAAACGTCCTTTCTTTTAAGTTACTTTTCCATCCATCTGTCCACCACTTTCTAGGTTTCCTCTCCTCTCTTCTGATACTTCATTTTTCCACCATTCTAAGTACCACTAAGTTTCTTACCCTGTCTGTTATTATAACGCCAGACGCTTACAGATGCAGTTCCTCTCAACATCTATAACCCTTTTCTTTCAGTTTCCTCTAGCATCAACACTCTACTTCCATAAAGGATATTTGGCTCTTTAATCTCATCATACATTCCCACCTGGCTTACGTAAACAACACGTCTCTAATGCTATCTTTTGCGCGCATCTTGCCACTTTCCTTGGTTTGCATATACTGTTATGTGTGAACCATCATCCAACAATCTTCCATTTTATTTACTCGCAAAAGTACCTATGTAAATTAATGCCACCATTCTTCCACCATCCGTATCATCATTCAGTGCTCCATTTAGGTTTTAAATTACCCTCAGAATCTTATTCTTGTTCAGGCTTACTCTCCACTCCGTCCCTTCGCAAATACTTTTCAAAATTCTTTCTACAGTTTCGGCAATTGCTCCTCGCTATCCAGGTCAGTAATTTACCATCTGCGAATATCGACCATTCGACACTTCATTCACTGCTCATTTGGTTATCACAGAACTGTTACCTACGCCTGATTTCCTTTTTCTTTCTTCTCTCATCTTTCCATTCAAAGAGATATTGAGAATGGAGACAAAACATCCTTGTGTCAGGCCAGTTTTTACACTAAACGAGTTACTCTAACGCACATTTTGCTTTTATCATGAAAATTTTCATTTGCTCTCAACATCCTATTTTCTATACCTTATATTCTTAATACCATGTACAGGACTTCTCTATGGATTACACCTTCAGGAGTAGGAGAATAATTACTATTACGGGAAGAGGCTCCTGCTTTCTTGGGGTACATATCTTTCCACATAGGGGCTTACAGGCTTTTAATTAGCTTTGGTCCTCAAGTTACATCGCCGTAGCAGTCGCTAACCGAATGTGAACTCTTGTCTCTAGTAAACAGAGGCACACAGGAGACCTGTGTTTGCTTGCAACACTGCTGACATGATGATGGACAAGTCAGCCAGCAGCCTTGGCTTCAACAGTGAGACTGACTTTCGGCTTTCATCTTACTGCTGACCATACATTACAAATACAGTCGGGGGCCTTTCCTCCAACCCATGCTTCTGTCGATACTTCCATATCTCATAGATTTTAACAAATCCTAAACACTTTGCAGGAGCTTGGGAACGATTTGGTCAGTCAGTACTCTCGATGTCTTTTTTTTTTTTTTCCTTTTAATATTTTACTCCTGTTTCTTTGAAATCACTGGCACTTTATTCTATCTTTTATAGGCTCCTCTGACCCCCAACCTTGTTGCATACTCCTCGGGCCTTGTAAAGAGCGAGGAAAAAAAAAAAGAAAGTGAAAAACCTGTGTATAAACTATTAAGAATAATAGTGCTTAATCCAGTTTCTTTCTGTAAAGGGGTTATGAAATCCAGCTGTTGAAGTATAAAGAGCAAAATAATTAAACCTCTAACACTAAGTAAGAGTGGAAAGGTGAAAATTGCTAGATGCATGGGTGGACTGCTGATATATTATTCAACGAAGAAAGGTTACTGGAAACTTGTAAAATAAAATTATATATATATATATATATGTATAATCAAAACAACGTCATCAGCACGATACAGTATGTGTTTGTGTATAACTGGGTATGTGTATGTGTTTGTGTGCATGTGTGTGTATGTGTATGTGAGAGAGAGAGAGAGAGAGAGAGAGAGAGAGAGAGAGAGAGAGAGAGAGAGAGAGAGCCTGTGTTTAAAGGTTCCATTGTTTATTCCTTCAAAATTTACGCGATTGGTCAATCAAGGCCATGGACGTTTGTGGCATTGTTTACCATTATGATCCCATAACTAAAAACGTAACACATACCTGCACTTTCTAGAACCACGCCTTTCCAGCGCGAGAGAACAAATATGGCAGGAGACAGAATTGCCTTTCACTCGAGACACTTTTTTTCTGTTCCTTAATTGTACGAAAGTATAACACGCATCTGCATATATTGCGTAGGTTTTTCTCTCTACGTTCATGAAACCAACGCATCAAAAACTCTTGGATAAAAATCGCCCAAAACTAGTTCTGATCTGCGATTGTGAGAAACCGTTTTATAGTCTGACCTGCTTCTGTAATTTCGTTCAAGAGTTCTTTTTTGTTTCCTTTAGATTAGTTTGCTGATCCCTTTATTGTGTATGATGAATGACTTTATCGCCATTCCTTTCAGTTTTCTGTAAAAGAAAACTATTGTGCCGGCTTTGTCTCTCCGTCCGCCCTCAGATCTTAAAAACTACTGAGGCTAGAGGGCTGCAAATTAGTGTGTTGATCATCCACCCTCCAGTCATCAAACATACCAAATTGCGGCCCTCTAGCCTAAGTAGTTTTTATTTTATATAAGGTTAAAGTTAGCTATAATCGTGCATCTGGCAACGGTATAATTCAGGCCACCACGACCCGTGGTTAAAGTTTTATGGGCCGCGGCTCATACAGCATTATACCGAGACCACCGAAAGTTAGATCTGTTTTCGGTGATCTTGATTATACGATGTACATAAAACTCGATGGCGCCGAAGAAACTTCGGCACATTTTTTACTTGTTTACTCTAACAATCCATCAGTAAGTAGCCTAAATGTGCCGTCTTATTGAAAACTATATCATTTAATAAAATAAGGTGTTTGAATCTTAGTACATAAGAGAGAGAGAGAGAGAGAGAGAGAGAGAGAGAGAGAGAGAGAGAGAGAGAGAGAGAGAGAACCTCCAAATAAAAGTCTCTCGTCCAGATGTTTATCTGCGAGATAAAGCAGCATTGCGTTGCGTATTTTAAGTTTTCTTCCGAACAATTTTGCCCTTTTCAGATTCTCATAATTCTCCTTATCATCCCATTTATGTAAACACCTGCAAAGGGAAGTGGAGACTCCAGTACTAAACTAAAAAGGAAAATAGGAAAAATATGTGGTGATAATTCACTGGTACTACACAAAGCCTTATCTAGATGGAGGCTCAAAGTTAATACCTTGGGTCTGTATTTCCGTCAATTTTTGTTCAAAATGGCTTGATTATTATACGATACTTCCAAGGAATCCGAAGTAAGTTGTGTATGCATTTCAGCTAACTAACAGTGACAAAGATTTAAAAAATTACTAAATTTTTCGTCATTTAAGAAAACCTGCTGTGAAGTAGACAGACATACAGACAGACAGACTTATCAAATAAATAAAAAACGAGTACAAATATGACCGCTTAAGGGAGGTTAAAGTAAAAAAAATAGATATCCCTCCCCTCTTCCATGCATCAGCAATGAATACAAACCCTCCTTCTTCTATGTATTTTCTTGCAACAATCCTAACAGCAGGAGGCGAAAATCAAAGCAAGAAATAGAAACGGGATGCCTTTAAAGGAGGCTTTCTGAGTTTAATAGATAATAAATAGGGTTCTCACTTGCATCCCTCTGATTACATCGTAGAATGATTTTAAAAGTCGTGCTACCAGTTAATTGGAAAGGTTGATGATCATGTAAAGCAAGTTTTTGGGAAAACTAAAGAAAAGTGAAAATACGTGAGGGGCATAGTTACAGTGGATGGTGTTGCCTCGCGGCAAAATGGAGGCTGGAAACGACAGGTAATATATCATTCAAGTACCTGCTTTTTTTTTTTTTTGTGCGTCGCTCGAAGGTTATATGCTATTAGCGTGCATTTTTTCTAATGCAGTTTAATCGCCACTGATTTATAAGCCAAGGCATTGGCAAAGACTGACACAGAATTGATTATAGCGGGTGTTTATATAAAGGACGGTGAAAACATGCCGTCAAGGACGTACCATAGATAACAACAAGTTAAGTATACCTTAGTTTTACCAGACCACTGAGCTGATTAACGGCTCTCTAGAACTGGCCTGAAGGGATTAGACTTATTTACGTGGCTAGAATCAATTGGTTACTTAGCAACGGAAATACAGCTTATTGTGGAATCTGAACTACATTATAGCGAAAATGAATTTCTATCACCAGAAATAAATTCCTCTAACTCTTCATCAGCCGGCCGGGGAATTGAACTCCGGCCCATCGAGTGACAGTCCGCAGCTCTACCGACTCATCCAACGAAGAGATTATACAATGCTCATGAAGCCAGTGACGACGGGGCGAAAGAAATTAGCGTTCGACTCTCAAGAAAAACGAGAAAAAGCGAATAATATCGAAATCTATTTCCACGCGTGCGCTGATAAAACCTACTTTCTTTCAACTGCATCGTTGCCTAGTATGGGAGGATCTTGTTTTTGCCGCCCGAGTCCCGGACAACTCGAGTTTATTTGGAGATAAGAAACGTTCTTTCCGATTTCCTTCCAAGCCGAGAGGGCGGATATTTTATTTTATAACCGCTTTTACTACATCGACTAAGAGGTCTCTTAAATCCGAAGGTCGAACACGTGATAAGTCCCCCTCGCGATAAAATCCGACATGCCACACTTGGGGCCCTGGCGTTGCCAAACGCCGTCGTTATTAATGCTTTTTTGTTGCCTTTCCAAACTCATCGATAATAGCTTTCTAGCATATAAGGGTCTGGTCCCCCCGCAGAGAAATCAACACGTCCAGACACATCGCGTGCGCAGGAAGAGGGATTTTCCCCTTTTTTATTTTATTCAGAGATGCATATTCGAGGCTCCTTCGTCTTCTCGTTCTCCCTCTGCTTCTTCTTCTTCTTCTTCTTCTTCTTGCAAGTTACTGGCTTTCCTGGATTCTGGTGTGGTGGGTGGTCAGCGCTGCTAGAAATTTCAGGCTGCAGCTTATTCCGCGGATTTTTTTTTTTCTTTCTTTACACTGTGATTGAGGAGAGATCGAAGGGAGGGGCATTGTGATTGTCGGACTCTTTCGAAATGGTGGAATCTGGGTACCGAGACCTAAGGAGACCTGAGTCGTTCTTTGTGCGTGGAAGTGTCTCCTAGACTATTTTTTTTTATTGATTTTCCGTAGTTTAAAGCAAGAAAAGTATGAGGAATCATAGTGATGCACCTTTGAACCAAGTTTCCTGTTCTTTTAAAATGTATATTTTTTTTATATTTGGAAGGTGAACTGCCTCTCAGAAATATATATATTTTTTGCGCTGAAGAACAGTCGCTCAGCGGCCCCAATTTTTTCCTTATTTTTATTACTGTATTGTCATTTGTTAATACTGTAAGTAATAAACAATGCCTGTGAGTTATAAATTCAGGATGATATTGTAAATAATAATTACAGTGTCTGTGGATTGCAAGTCTAGGAAAAACACTGTCAGAAATAAAAATAATGCTCGGTGAACCATTTTGGAAATTAATGATGACACCTTCATTATTGAGAAAGTATTAGCTTTTACTTGTAAACTTATCTGCTTATTTTCCTACTCCTCACATCTGTCATCGCTGCTAGTCTACTTTCTACGGCCTAGTGTCTGGTTTTTGGAATTATCTGCAAGCAACCATCTTTGCAAAAATAAAAAGTTATCATAAAAGGAAAAGGGACAATAATTCAAAATGTGAGAAAAAAAAAAAAAACGAACCGAGCGGTAATAAACGTGGTTATTGCATCTGCCAACTCTACTTTCTTCTCTAGATGTGTAACTCCCTCTTACTTGTGCCAGTAAGCTTTGCTGGCTCACCTTTCCTTAATATTTTAACATTATCGTGAAAGCGTTTCTCATCGGAGTTCCTGTACACGTTCTTTTTCAGCGATGAATAGCTTCCATTACTTTGCGACCCAGATTGAACTTCATGGGTGTAAGGATTTGAGAAAATTACTGTCAGTGTTAGCAGATATAAATTAGCAAGTAATCAGATGGATAAGTCAGGCAGTATGGGAGTAATTGCCTTAACAACAGTAATGATAAGAATAATTTCAGTGAAATAAGCAGAAACTAATATACTAGTTAGGAAAAAAATATGCAGTAACAAGGTCAAAGACAGGCATTGAACAAATTCTATGTAATATTT
Organism: Macrobrachium rosenbergii; assembly: GCF_040412425.1. Lineage (NCBI taxonomy): Eukaryota > Metazoa > Arthropoda > Malacostraca > Decapoda > Palaemonidae > Macrobrachium > Macrobrachium rosenbergii. The sequence goes on along the minus strand of NC_089793.1, from coordinate 20,070,969 downwards.
TGGGTTTGAAAAAAACGAAGATGTAAGATAGATTTGATAAGTGAAAGACATTTAGTGCCACACACACACACACACATACACACACACACACACATATATATATATATATATATATATATATAATATATATATATATATATATATATATATATATATATATATATTAGATGCAATAGAAACATTCCGTGGAAACTAGTCGCAATAAAAATGTTTACTCAAGTACTGGTACCTATTCCTTATATATATATATATATATATATATATATATATATATATATATATATATATATATATATATATATATATATATATATATATGTATGTATGTATGTATGTATGTATATGTATTTATATATATATGTGCGTATATATATACAGTATATACTGTATATGTATATATATATATATATATATATATATATATATATATATATATATATATATATATATATATATATGTGTGTGTGTGTGTGTGTGTGTGTGTGTGTGTGTATAAATATAAGAAGAGAAAAAGAAAGACAAACAGGTAAAAGAAGAGTAATTAATTTTAGCGTTTAATCACATTTAAATAAAAAATCTAGAGAATTTTTATAATCATTATACGTAACTTGAGAATCTTATCTGCTTTAAAAGAAAAATAGACAGAAATGGCTTATGAGGTAAATTTTAGCAGTAGGCCACGACTGACATTTATTGGCCATTTTGTGGGCCTGCTCATTCACACCTTCACGGTTTAAGGTACAGTCTTTTTGGCTGTTCGATTAATGAAGTTTATTAACTTAATTACAATGGGCAGAGACAACCTCTGAAGGAATCCATTAAATTTAAGTATACCTTAGTTTAACGAGACCACTGAGCTGATTAACTGACGTGTAACATATTGTCATAGACAAATAAAGTAATTATATTAAAAGGTAAAATAATTAGCTTGTCTTTTTAAGATAAAGACCATCTGTTTTGAAAACTTCTTGTATCTTGAAGGAATCTGCTAAACGGACACTTATCAAATTGCCAAAGACTGTTAGGCGGTGAAGTAATAGAAGTAAACAATAAAATAATAAGCTTGTTATTTTTTTAGGACAAAGACCAAATGTTTTGAAAATCTCTTATGTTGCAAATACGGCAGATGCTTCACCGGACTGACTTAGTGACTGCAAGATATTTATCGCTGTATATTTCCCTGAAAAATTAAAATTACAAATTCAGAAAAAAAAAAATAAATGGTAAAAACTGCGCCGAAATTTCTTCGGCACAGTTTAGTTTCCTGTACGTCGTATAATCAAGGCCACCGAAAACAGGTCTATCTCTCGGTGGTCTCGGTATAATGCTGTATGCGTCGCGGCCCATGAAACTTTAACCATGGCCCGGTGGTGGCCTGGCCGATATCGTTGCCAGACGTATCATTATGGCTAATTTTCACCATAAATAAAATAGAAAATACTGCGGCTAGAGGACTGCAATTTGGTATGTTTGATGATTGGAGGGTGGATGACCAACATAAAAATTTGCAGCCCTTTAGTCTCAGTAGTTTTTAAGATCTGAGGGCGGACAGAAAAAATGGGGACGGACAGACAAAGCCCGTCACAATAGTTTTCTTTTACAGAAAACTAAAAATTGTACGAGAAAAACAAACTTTTGGCAAAAGGCGTGAGTCAGAGATGACATCAGAAGATTATGAGGACTTCTGGCTCTTCCGTGTGTACTTGACATTTGTAGTGCGTGTAATTACCTTCTATGAAATGTCAACTCAAATCGAGGAGTTGGAAAGGATCGCTTTTGCCGCAGTCGACTTTTCCATGAAGCAAAACTGTCTCTTCAGCCTTGTCAGTTCCATTTAAAATTTCCTTACTAAAAGCTTTGTAATTGGTTACCATTTTCGTCATATGAGTGCCCACAGTATTTATCCCACGTTTTTCCTCAATAAAAAAATTATATTGCATATATATATATATATATATATACATTATATATATATATATATATATATATATATATATATATATATATATATATATATATATGTACCTCATAAAGTAGATGACTCATATTTGCGCAAAAATCATTTAATCTTTAATAAACAGTTACAAAGACTCAGTACATACCACAACAGCTATGACGTCCTTTCACGTACTCTTACGGGATATGTTAGGAAATAACGGCCTACTTACCTGAAAGAAAATAAACAAATAATTGAAGCTTAAGAGGTAAAAAAAAATCCTCATTATTTTAAAGCTTAAGAGGTAACATAAAAAATCCTCATTATTTTAAAGGTTTAGAAGTAACAAAAAATCCTCATTATTTTACAGCTTAAGAGGTAACAAAAAATCCTCATTATTTTGAAGCTTAAGAGGTAAAAAAAATCCTCATTATATTAAAGCTTAAGAAGTAACAAAAAATCCTTATTATTTTACAGCTTAAGAGGTAACAAAAAATCCTCATTATTTTGAAGCTTAATAGGTAAAAAAAATCCTCATAAGAAAAAAAAAGTCATTATTTTCAAACTTAAGAGGTAACAAAAAAAAATCCCCATTATTTTAAAGCTTAAGAGGTACCAAATAAACAAAACAAAAAATCCTCACTATTTTGAAGCTTAGGAGGTAACAAAAAATCCTCATTATTTTAAAGTTTAAGAGGTAACAAAAAATCCTCAATATTCAAAGCTGGAGAGGTAAAAAAAATCCTCGTAATTTTAAAGCTTAAGAGGTAAAAAAGCCTCATTATTTTAAACTTAAGAGGTAAAAAAAATCCTCATTATATTAAAGCTTAACAAGTAACAAAAAATACTCATTATTTTAAAGCTTAAGAGGTAACAAAAATTCCTCATTATTTTGAAGCTTAAGAGGTAAAAAAAATCCTCATTATATTAAAGCTTAAGAAGTAACAAAAAATCCTCATTAATTTAAAGCTTAAGAGGTAAAAAAAAATCCTCATTATTTTGCTTTAGAACAAAAAAAATCCTCATTATTTTAAAACTTAAGAGGTAACAAAAAAAATCCTCATTATTTTAAAGCTTAAGAGGCACCAAAAAAAATCCTCACTATTTTGAAGCTTAATTTAAGAGGTAACAAAAAATCCTCGTTATTTTAAAGCTTAAGAGGTAACAAAAATCCTCAATATTTTAAAGCTGAAGAGGTAAAAAAATCCTCGTTATTTTAAAGCTTTAGAGGTAAAAAAAATCCTCATAATTTTAAACTTAAGAGGTAAAAAAAATCCTCATTATTTTAAAGCTTAAGAAGTAACAAAAAAAATCCTCATTATTTTAAAGCTTAAGAGGTAAGAAAAAAATCCTCATTATTTTGAAGCTTAAGAGGTAACAAAAAATCCTCATTATTTTAAAGCTTAAGAGGTAAAAAAAAATCCTCATTATTTTAAAGCTGAAGAGGTAACAGAAAATTCCTAATTATTTTAAAGCTTAATAGGTAACAAAAATCCTCATTATTTTAAAGCTTAAGAGGTAACAGAAAAATCCTCATTATTTTGAAGTTTAAGAGGTAACAAAAATCCTCATTATTTTAAAGCTTAAGACGTAACGAAAAAATTCTCATTATTTTAAAGCTTAAGAGGTAACAGAAAAATCCTCATTATTTCGAAGCTTAAGAGGCAAAAGAAAAATTCCTCATTATTTCGAAACTTAAGAGGTAAAAAAAAATCCTCATTATTTTTTTCTAAACGGCAGGTAAAAAACTACTCGTCGAAAGTAAACAAAAGGAAATCGCTTTTATTTTACTGAAACCTGCTGTTTTCTCAATTACGTTTGGCCTCGAATAATTAGACTTGAGTAATTCTACAACGAATGTGGTTTAATGTGGCTAACTGTGTCTACCGTGTCACGTTTCGTTTGACTAATTTCTTGAGAGAGAGAGAGAGAGAGAGAGAGAGAGAGAGAGAGAGAGAGAGAGAGAGAGAGAGAGAGAGAGAGAGAGAGCCATAAACATTTTCTTTAAATTTCGTTATGATACTGTATATCTAATTTCCGTATAACAAGGTATATTTTTTTCTGCTTATTTAAAACACGCCAAAGCACATATATGGGTTAAGTATGACAGAAATTTACGTTTTAATAAACTTGTCATTCTGTTGGTTTTAAAAATCTCTTCATAGACCTAATTAGGAAACTTTTTTGTTGTTATCAAATGACAATTAAGTATTAGACGTATTTTATTTATATATGTCATCATCCAATTTCATGATCCTTTCAATTCTTTATTTTTTTTTAATAAAACATTTTCATTGTTGCTTTAATTTTTCTTCTGCGACGACAGCGAAGGAACGTATAATTTTGATATAAAGTAATTACTATCGTAATAGACTCCCCCCTTTAGCTGTGGCCCTCAAAAAACTCATTAATAAGACTAGCATCGGACGATCAGAAGGTTACATTTTAGATGAACTGAATTTATAAGAGCAGTAAAGCGTTTCAGTGATAGGAAATTTTCTTTTTTGTTAATCCATTTACCTCGAGTTTAACAGTTTCTTGATAAATTGACTAAAATTTCTGATGCCAGGAGAGAGTACCCTTTAATTGAATGACTTATTCGGGGAAGCCAAGTAAAATACTCTCTTTTCATATCTAATGTGAAATGACATTGCAACACTGTCTATTAACGATCACTTAGGCAATAGACGAACACAGAACACAAATGACTATTGGAAAACTTGAGGTGTTAGTTCTATAAGCTAGGATTCAGATGCCAGTTTTCTTATCTCTTGAATTCCACGACGCCAGATAACAGGCAATTAATATGCCAGTCAGCCTCTCAGTGCTCTTTTATTTAGAAGATCGAAGTAGGTGATCAGACCAAAATGAAGGTGAAAAAAGATCATAATTGGGATTCTTGTGATATAGAACAGTTTATCGAAAGCTAATAGTTGCTTGAGAGATTAAGGAATGTCCTAGATCTAGTTGGCTTCATCAACAGTTCATTGTAGACTTCAAGATTTGCAGTATATATGTATATATTCATATACGTAGATATGTTTACATATATTCATATAAATATATATGCATATATAGATATGTGTGTGTATGTGGTTGTGCATGTATACATATGTGTATATATGTACAAACATACATACGCGCGCGCACACACACACACACACACACACACACACACACATATATATATATATATATATATATATATATATATATATATATTAGAATCTACTGGTCACTTTTTTACCAGATAGGTAGATAATTGTAATAACCACAATGCCTTCTTAACTTCTCGAATTCTTCGCACGTTTTGGATACGTTTGTCACCACAAATCCTTAGATCCAAGTGCAAGAATTTTGAAGCAGTTATGATGTCCGGTAGTGAGAATCGAACTCACATCCCATAATCACAACGAGGTCACGTTGCCGACCTGACCACGCTACAGGACATCATAATTGCTTCATATTTCTTGCGCTCGGATTTAAGGCTTTGTAGTGACAAGCGTATCAAAAGTGTGAAGAATTTGACAAGTTAAGAAGCATTAATGGCTATTATTACATATATATATATATATATATATATATATATATATATATATATATATATATATATATATATATATATATATATATATATATATATATAATATAATTATAATATATAATATACATACCTATATACATCTGTGTGTGTGAACATGAGTTTCCCGGTTATGAAGATATTTTGAGTGTGATTCTTGTTATTTGTTACCTTTAGTTGTTACCTAAAGTGACACCTGGAAATACCGAAACCCAATCCTTAAAAGTGCCACTGGCATAAAACATAGAACCTGTGGTTTCTATTCTTCCCTCGTTTTATTAGTCAGAAATAGCAAAAACGAAAAGAAATCTGCCAAGGTATTTAAAATGAAGGCCTCGTGAACAAAAATAATCGGAAGAGAGAGAGAGAGAGAGAGAGAGAGTGGGGCAAGGGGGGAGGGGATTCTGTTTAACTCCAGTGACTTGAACGAGGCTGAAACAATGATCCCATGCCAAGACCCTGCAGGGCTGAATTCCCTCCTGTGGCTAATGATGACTGATCACCCGAACTAATTAATCTTTCTATGGAAAGGTCGTGGTGATCGATCAAAATTTCCCGGTGGTAATGCTTCCTAAATAGAGGGTCCAGTTCTACGTGGAAATAGAAAGTAGGTTCTAATTCTACAAGATCCAAGAAAGAAAAAAAAATTATATGATATGAAAGTTGTCTGGCAAAACCTGATAAAAAGGCAGAGGAATATAACTCGATAATATTTTTCAATGGGATGTATTTTAACTTAATTAACATTTTCAGATATATTCAGCTTTGGCGAATGTGGTTGATGATTTTAATTTGTAAAATCACAGTGAAAGGCTCGCGAGAGATATCTGGGATTAACTGAGAACAAAGCGAAATTAAAATTTCTTATTGATAAGTTTTCCCAACACCTCTCAAGGAAAGGTGAGATCTTAGAACAATTTCTGAGTGCCGACGAGTTAGTGAAAAAACTGTAATGGCCACAGGAAATCTTGTAAAATGTTCTAAAGAGAAAGGAGTTTTCCTGATCATTTTTTTTTTAGTAAATTGAATTTTAAAATGAAGGCGAAACTCTAATGTAAAAGAAGGTAGAGAAAGAAATGACAAGAAAATAGGAAAATATAAGCAAACTGACTTGTTACTGCAAGTCGAGCGACGGATCTGCAGACATAGCCTGAATAAAAACAGCACTCGTCTTTGCTCACATAGTCATTATTATTAGTATATTAGACCAACTGATAAGAATCATGTGCAGTAAGTATAATTTTGTTTGAGTAAGTTAGTAGGCCTTATCGATGTTCGGGGGCAAGTAGCAGATACCACATGAATCCAGGGGAGAGAGAGAGAGAGAGAGAGAGAGAGAGAGAGAGAGAGAGAGAGAGAGAGAGAGAGAATAGGATATGAAGAAGGAGAAGACGAAATGATTATAATAAAGGCAACAGGGCGGCCTCATCATGTTCAGAACCGTAAACGTACCATATACTGAGATTTATTCAAGATTGTCAAACTTAGATAGACAGATAGATAGATCCTTCACACAAGAACTGTGTGTGTGTATATATATATATATATATATATATATATATATATATATTTGTTTATTTGTATACAAGAACTATATAATATATATATATATATATATATATATATATATATATAATATATATATATATATATATATATATATATATATATATATATATATATATATATATATATATATACATACATACATATATACATTACACACAACCACACACACATACATATATATATATATATATATATATATATATATATATATATATATATATATATATATATATATATTATTATTTATACATACATACATACATACATACATACAGAGAGAGAGAGAGAGAGAGAGAGAGAGAGAGAGAGAGAGAGAGGAGAGAGAGAGATATTAATCACAGGATCAGAAAGGATACCGACTATCGTAAGACGGATAGCATGTGAATGGTCACGTCCTCCCTCCACCTTGGGTAAAGATAAGTCGAAATAGCAACAAACAAACAAACAAACAAACACCCTTCCCAAGACAATCCCTCGACCACGGACACCACTATGAGAACAGATTGAGGCCTTAATTGCTACCTGTATGAGCGAGCTTTAAAAACTAATGCCACAAAGGACACTTTCAAAACCCATACAAACGTATCACCTCTAGGCCCGCTTTGTTTTGTTTTTTATTACACCAGTAACTAAAAAAAAAGGTTGCTTTTGAAAATTATATAGTCCTAGTATCTCCTGCCTTGTTTTTCTTATGAGAATCTATTATATTTTTCATCCACTGGCTTAGTTGTGGTATATAGGAGATATACTGTATATATATATATATATATATATATATATATATATATATATATATATATATATATATATATATATATATATGTACAGTATATATATGTACGTATATTTATGTATACAGTGAATTAAACGTTACATATCCATTTTTTCCTTTGACGTATTCAGCTCTTCATTGTATTCAGCGTCAAAACAGCTTAGTTCAAGTAGTTTAAAATCAATGGTAGCTGCATAAGGCGAGTCATTTATAAGGCAATTTTCACAGATAAACTTCTGCCAAAAACTTATGAAATCAAAGGTCTGTGAAGCAAGAATAGATGAATGACCCTTACTTCCCCAGTGACTGTTTGTTGTCAAAATTAGATTAACTTCCACGGCCTATAGTAATTAATTTCCACAATGCTTGGGCCTAAGATGCACACAGTGGGAAATATCACCTTATTAATAGCGTCCAGGAGAAACTGGACGAATTTGGAGCTTAGAACTCTGGACTCTCTGAATGGCCTTCTATCTATCTGCGTTCTGACAGTTACACTAATCTATTGCTCACGTGAATGATGAATATAGCTGTTATATGTAATCCTTTTATAGTAATCTCTTGTTGATAGCATCGACAAATCTCTGTTGAGAAAGATTGATGCAAAGATAAACAGGCTGAGGTGAATAATAGCGCTGCTTACGTAGAAGACGTTTGCAAGTAAATTGCTCTCTGCTTTGCCAAGGTATGTCAGGGTTTGCCTGCCTTCGAGCGTATATATATGTGTTTGTGTGCTCAAACTCGGACCAGAGTTTGAACCAATGCCTTTTGGGTTGGTATATACCAACCAAAAAATTGTAGGTTCGAAGTTTGGTATACTAAATTCGTTGATATTGGCAGTTTTTACTAAGAATTCAGGATGTCTGAACACTAATTATTTTGTGCTCCATGTTTTTCATATAGCATTTCTGGGACTTCCTTAATTCTAGTGCCATGGACTAAAAGAAAATTTTAAACTTAAAGACATACAAATTTATATAATCCTTGGCACTGTAATGCTGTTATGCCTTTTGAAAATCTTAGCTTTGTCAGTTAATGTATACGGAAAAATGTTCATAGTGAGTTTTATTATAGTATGTGCATGAAAAAGTCGGTTTTCAAGCTAAAGAACAATTTCTGAACATCTCATAAGTAGGGTCAGTGAACTTACGACTCTCTCTCTCTCTCTCTTCCTTAACGATACAAGAAGTGTTGTTAGTAATTTCTCATTTTCTCCTTGTTCTTGTTGACCACATGTTGTAAACTAGTTATTGTTGCTTGTTGTAGGACGACATTCACCAGTTCGTACATGCCGAACTCCCATAGAATTCCCACCTTCCGGATTTCATCATAATTTTGTTTTCATTCTCTACTCCCCTCTGAATATAATTGACCTAACTTATCATTTGGAAGGTCTGGTCTCTCGTATCCCCCTGAATCAATTCCAACACCAACCCATCCACCTTTTAAGAACATACTGGCATCAATCCACTCTCTATAAAAAAAAAAACAAGTAAAAAATGCGCCACAGCGTATAATCAAGGCCACCGAAAATAGATCTATCTTTTGGTGGTCTCGGTATAAAGCTGTATGAACCGCGGCCCATGAAACTTTGACCACGGCCCGGTGGTGGCCTACCCTGTATCGTTGCCAGAAGCACGATTTTGGCTAACTTTAACCTTAAATACAATAAAAACTACTGAGGCTTATCCTGTATCGTTGCCAGAAGCACGATTATGGCTAACTTTAACCTGAAATACAATAAAAACTACTGAGCCTAGAGGGCTGCAATTTGGTATGTTTGATGATTGGAGGGTGGATGATCAACATCCCAATTTTCAGCCTTATAATCTCAGTAGTTTTTAAGATCTTAGGGCGGACGGACAGACAAAGCAGGCACAATAGTTTTCTTTTACAGAAAACTAAAATAACCTGCATTTGCTCTGAAAACCCGATCTACCTTCGCCAGTCCACTTACCTTTTCTGCGTTAAAATCTCATCTCTAGTGTTAGTCATAGACATTACTGTTTGTGCTCAAAACCTTTACCAAAATAAAAATGAAAATAAAGAATAAATATATTTTGCCCTAAAAATTTCAACTTACGTGCTCAGTCCACTCTCTTTTACTTCCTTAAGATCTTATCTTTCGGAATATTTATTGACATTGTCCTTTCCTCTCAACACCTGTCCTATTAATATCGAAATCAGATAGACGCTAATTAAATGGCATGTTGTCGATGTGATTGACATTTTTGTATCTGATAACGGAAAGACCGAACTGGAACCATAAAGGAGACTAAGGCGTCGAAGTGCATTCTCAAGGAAAGGTCGCTTATCGCGTTTACCCTCTTTATTTAGAAGTATATAAAATTCAAATATACAAATGCATGTGCGTGTTCTTCCACCTTCGTCCTTGCAGTGATAAGCAATTAATGGCGCTTGAAAGTCTTTGGCATCTCTCAAGCATCGTTTTATTTGATACTGCATTCTGTTCCGGGAAACATTAAAGTTTCCCCCGTGCATTTATAGCAGCGGACGCAAGAAACAAATCATTCCTGAACCTCCCATAAAAACCATTTAAGTCGAACTTAAAATGGATCGAATAGCCTTTGTGACGCGTTTCCCTTTTTTCGTTCCATTTTTTACTCCTTTTTATGAATCTTGCAGTGTTCTTTGTGCGTTCTGATTAACCGACTTTATGCTTGAATCGTGCAGAGTTTATGGTGCAAGTGATTTAATGATCGTTTTGTTGCAGGGCACTGGGTAGTGGCGGTGCTGTTTTGGTGTCAGGGCGAAAGCGGGTGGGGCTGGGCTTGGCCGGAGGAGGAGAGACGAATGCTCTCTAAGACTGTGAGGAATCTAACAGAATAGAAGTGACGTCACTTCTAGGCTGCTTTGCTTATACCAGCACGGGCCCTTGTCCTATAGCGGTCAGTAAGTATGGTAAGTTATGAAAGTGAGTCAAACACCTCGGGACTCGGGCCTTCCAGCAGACGTGACGTCACTGCTTAGATGAAGTTGCACAAATGGAGGAATGAGCGGTAGCACTCAGCTTCGCTGAAGGTAAAGCAGTTCCTGGACGGCAGAGAGGTGGCGCAACGTCATCTGATCAAGTTTATTCTCCTCTGGTGGTACTTTATATGGGCCCAGTGGTTGATGGTTGATTGTGAGCTGATTCGCTGCGGTTGTTCTGTGTTGTGCAAGGAACGCGTTTATTACAGATGCTGATATATGTTGATAAAAGAAAAAGAAAGTAATCGTATTCGGCATGACGGTGATGTAAGCGTTACTTAATAAAGTCGACATAATGAGGAATTGTATTGGGAAAGAACTGTTACTGAGATATATATATTGCCCCGAGGCGAACAAATAAAAAGTTGGCCTAGTTTTCTTTTGAAAATATCGCCCAAATTTGTAATCCTGCGTGGATAATAAGCAGAAGAAAAGCTTTATACAGTGACCTGATAATTGTTGATAAAACCAATGGCAATTTAAAATAAAAGGATAAAGCAGGTATAAAAAGTTACCCAAACATTTAGTATCTTATACAAACATATTTTATGTTGTTGAATGTTAGATAATCATTTGAGTGCCTGCAGTAACCTGATTAAACGCTGAATGAAGAATACAAACAAATATGTAAAAGTATCTTTATCTATCTATCTATCTGTCTATTTACGGATAATATCTGCCTGAGCTAGTTTCTCTCCGTTTTGGACTTCCTGTACAAGATTCAGATTGACGATGTCTTGTTCCAGCAAGTCTGAACAATAAGCTTATTTTAGTACGCTGTTGGATGAAGGTCCTAGTTCTATGCCCCTCACGACTTTGCAAACAGTCCACACATTTGAGTATGTACCAGGTACATACTTTACTGCTCAAATCAGCAGAGGCACAAAGGAATTTAACGAAATGGGCCTTAGCCGTTCTTGTTCATTCAGAAATCGAACTCGGGACTACTGCGATTACTGAGAGTGAATACCGGAACTGGTCTTGTGTTTCTTGCCTAGGCGTTGGGATAAGGTTGCCGGCCCCATATTTTGTCTCAAGGATGGTCTTGGGGATATCTGTGCTGACTCTCTTGGCATTCTCTTTTAGTCACCCATCCAAGTGCTGACCAGAGCCAGTATGCCTAGCATTTATAGAATCAAGTAACGGTTGTGGACAATCAACTTTCAGACACACAACACACACATGCTGCTTACATACATAGATACATAGATATATACATAATGTATTATATATATATATATATATATATATATATATATATATATATATATATATATATATATATATGTATGTATGTATACATATGTATATATATAAAATATATATATATGTGTGTGTATAATAGAAGAAAAAATCATTGCACATTAATTTCACTCGGCCACTGCACAACAGTCAGTATTCATAACAGAGTGAAAAATTGAGTATATATATCAAAACTGACATTTCATACAGATTTCCACTAAAAAAAAGAGATAGAAAACATGGTCATGTAGCAGAAAACAACGAAACACAAATCACGGCCTTGCATTGCACGCAGTGGAATGAAAAAAACGCCTACTGCAGACCAGTGGCAGTACCTGTGTAAACTTTGCTCTAAATCAAGCTGTTATCACCCCATTGCAAAAAACCACAGAAAAGTATTTGTCTTTGAAAGGCAATGATGTAAATGGTAGTGAGGATGATGCTCAGACAAAAGGAAAAACACATCAGATCTCTGCGACGTCGTGATAGTGGTTTTAAAGGGGTGGTGTAACTGTACTCAGAGAAGCTCTTCCCGTAGAACTTTCTTGCTCTTTAGCCTGCACTGTTTTTGCTCTCAGTGTGTTTATACCCATGGCATGTCCTGCGAAGTACTTTTCATTCTCCATTTTGACTGTGGCAGTCATTGCTGGGTGGACGGATGAAGAACTCGTTCAGCAAAGGTTAAAGTAAGACATTCGTACGAGTCACAGCACAGGAACATGATGACATGTAACAACATAAACAACAGTTAAGTGAATAAAGACAGGACAGGAAAAGTTGGTCAAATCTAGTACTGTAGTCTGGAGGCCTTCTGTGCAAAGATGAGAGGGGGAATATAATTATTTGAGGTTCGCATTTATGCAGAAGTATTATAATGCAGGAATTTTGCTTTCCGCGAACGAGAGTGAATACAAGATGAAGGGTATACAGTACAGGCAGGGTGGTAACGATCGCCACGCTGGTGATAAACCTGCGTGTTTCTAAAGAGGCTTCAAAAGAGTCGAAGTCTTTTTCCTACTCTGTTCGTCATACATAATTTAACATCCAGAGGATGAATGAAACGGCAGCAAAAACCTCGGTTTTCTAAAAAGCCAATCTTACTTCAAAGAAACCGCTTACAGAATATTAAGAATGTACGTAAGCGTATTTAAAAACGAATATACCAAGTATTTCACAGCAGCCTCAGTCTCCATGAATGACATTGAATTTTAAATATTTTATCTGTCAGTTTTAAATGTACATATCAAAACAAACAATGCCAAAATATGGCATCAGCTTATTTAGCTGAAAAAATAAGAAGACTGAGGATAATAAAGCAAGGAAATGAAAATGTACGCGTCAGTGCAAGTAGTAGTAAGCAGACCAAGAACACCGCATGAACAGGAACTGACCAACACGAAGACAATAAATAATCGAGGATAGTTAGGCAGATGCAGACAAACAGAGGCCAAAGCAAAGGCTCCTCTGCTCAGCGAGCGGCCACCCTCCGCAAGAGCGACCGGGCAAACAAATGGCCGCCATTTAAATAAGCGCTCTTTTACTACCTCTATTACAACATTGTGGTAACAAAAGAGGGCTTTCGGGGGACCTCTCAGCACGGCAAGGGGAACCGACGGGGCATCGCTGCTAATGGCTTAATGGCAAAACAAAAGGCGCGCGTTACAGCTACGGACACTTCCCATTATGTAGCGCTGAAGCTTTGCTAAATCATAATGCAAGCCTTCCACGGGGCAGTCGCAGGCAGGGAAGTCGGATTTTGTTTGTTAAGCTCGCCTGTTGCGACGTTTTGCTTGGCGCTCAGTTTCGAGTTTTTACAAATGGCCTCAGTGGTCTAGTTTTTTTTCTTAGCAATTTATTTGCTTCGTCATATATGAATAAGGTGGGAAATCATATATGGATTCTCCTCTTACATTTGTATGTATTTCATGAGTTCATCTAAATTATTTCCTTCACCCAGTTACCATGCTGAAGAGGTTTTTCTTTGTTGCTGTAAGAATGGGCTGCTGTCAGAGTTGTTAATTCCAAGTATCAAAATACAAGACAAAACATCAACAGTAGAAAAAAATAAAAACAAATAAAAAATGCGCCGAAGTTTCTCGGCGGAGTGGAGTTTTCTGTACAACTGCTACAGCACACAATCAAGGCCACCGAAAATAGATTTATCTTTCCGTATAGTGGTTTCCGTATAGTGCTGAATGAGCCTCGGCCCATGAAACTTTAACCACATTTCCAGAAGCACGATTTTGGCTAACTTTAACCTTAAATAAAATAAAAACTACTGAGGCTAGAGGGCTGCAGTTTGGTATGTATGATGATGGGGAGGAGGATGATCAACTTATCAATTTGCAGCCCTCTAGCTTTAGTAGGTTTTAAGATCTGAGGGCGGACAGAAAAAAGTGCGGACGGACAGACAAAGCCGGCACAACAGTTTTCTTTTACAGAAAACTAAAATGAGAAAATAAAATAAATAAGCAGGAAAAAAGAAGTCGCACACTTTCACCGCAAGCCCCTTTCCTATCGAAACGGCCCTTCCTTCAGAGGGAGGCATTTTAATAATGAGTTAATAACGGTACGTCAGACTCCACTATGATAGATCGTATAAAAATGATAGATATTATAGAAACTGCATCTTTTTCCTTACTGGCATTTAATGCCGGGGAGGCACCGTGATTTAATTTCCGATCTGTTTCATGAAGTTGAAAAAAAAAAAATTGTCGATGTTGATAAATAGCTTGATACAAAGCTAACGGCCCTGAATGAATAAGAAAAAAAAACAGAGAAAAATAAAATAAATAAAAAATGTCGTCTAAAGTTACGCAATGATAATCGGTGACGGTTTACGAGTGGTTTTGTAAGAATTTTATTATCTCTCTCTCTCTCTCTCTCTCTCTCTCTCTCTCTCTCTCTCTCTCTCTCTCTCTCTCTCTCTCTCTCTCTAAACTTGAGAACAGGAAGGAAAAAGTAGTTCGAAACGTTCTGACATCATAAAAATGCTATTTCTTATGGGGATTTAGATATAGAATGTTTTTGTTTATTATGCGAAAGTTGATTCTTTTTATCTAGCACGATCTTTTTCCAAAACTAAATATGACCAGTGACCGAAGTGAACACTTTTAAGTGGCCAGAAATGTAGAGCGAAAACATTCTCTCTCTCTCTCTCTCTCTCTCTCTCTCTCTCTCTCTCTCTCTCTCTCTCTCTCTCTCTCTCTCTCTCTCTCTCTCAAGGAAGCAGTTAAAGACCTTGGTGTGATGTTGAATAGGAATATGTTATGCAATGATCAAATAGCAATTCTATTGGCAAAATGCAAAGCAAAAATGGGAATGTTGTTCCGGCACTTCAAAACAAGAAAAGCTGAACACATGATGATGCTTTATAAAACGTACATACGTAGTCCACTTGAATATTGCAATATAATATGGTACCCACACTACCAAAGGATATTGCACAAATAGAGAGTGTACAAGGTCATTACAGCTAGAATAGAAGAAGTTAAGGACCTTGACTACTGGGAAAGACTACAATTCTTAAATTTATATAGTCTTGAAAGGAGAAGAGAACACTACATATTAATTCAAGCATGGAAACAGATAGAAGGAATTACCGAAAACATCATGGAACTAAAATTATCAAAGAGCAAGCAGAGGTAGATTAATAGTGCAAAACTATACCAGGAAAATTAAGGAAAGCACACAGGACATTAATCCACCACGCACCAGCATCGATAATGCAGCGTCTATTCAATGCGGCTACCAGCTCATCTGAGGAACATAACAGGAGTGAGCGTAGATGTGTTTAAGAATAAGCTCGACAAATATCTAAGATGCATCCCAGACCATCCAAGACTGGAAGATGCAAAATATACCGGAAGATGCGTTAGCAACTCTCTGGTAGACATCAAAGGCGCCTCACACTGAGTGACCTGGGGCAACCCGAACGAATTGTAAGGTCTGTAAGGTAAGGTCTCTCTCTCATACACACACCTGCACGCTTACAAAATTTCTTTTTGCAATATAGAGTGTGCTTACTGCGGAGCACCTTAGCATCACTGTTACTAAGATGAGAGAGAGAGAGATGTAAAAAAATCTTCGAGAATAAATATTAGAGAATTAATAAGGAAAATGACTTATTATTTAACGCAGTTACTTGCGGATCCAGACAATTTTGAATCAGTAAGAAATAACGGTCATGAAAACCAGACAATAGTTGAAGGTAAACGTAGGGGGGTAGTGCCGTCAGTGCATTACTTAAGGTTCTTTGCAGTGTGCCTTCTGCCCCTAGCTGCAACCCCTTTCGTTCCTTTCACTGTACGCCCTTTCATATTCTCTTTCTTCCTTCTTACTTTCCACCCTCGCCTAACAATTGATTCATAGTGCAACTGCGAGGTTTTCCTCCTGTTACACCTTTCAAACCTTCTCCTGTCAATTTCCGCTTCAGCGCTGAATGACCTCATAGGTCCCAGTGCTTGGCCTTTGGCCTAAATTCTACATTCAATTCATTTCAATTTATAAAACATGACTTCTGGCAGTGGTGAAGAATGTGGATCCGCACAGCTTCGCAAAAAAGGACAAGGCGTGAATTAGAAAAGGAGAAGGAATGTTAGCAGCGGAAGACACAAGGCAGTGACTTGTTGGTAAATGTTACGTTGCCTGAGGAAAAACTTCAGTGTGTTGTGTGCGTTAATGGAATATGGGTAATCCTAAGAAAATACGATGTGATAGGGTTGATAAAGTTATATGGCTTTAAAGAATTAAGATAGAAAAGTTTGTCGGAAGTAATGTTAATTTAGCTAAATTTTTGCGCTGAAATTTTAATAACATATATCTGATATAAAACTGGAATTTTCGGATCGAATTGTTGTTATAACTGTAAGAACCCAAATTAAATCCAACAATAATTGGTATTCGTTTTTGTTAGATTTTCGCGTATGCCCTCATAGGGTCTGTCCGCTGATATTATATCCTGAATTTACGCTAAAAATGAAGTAGGTCAATACCAAAAGACGAAATTAACGTTAAAAATGAAGTAGGTCAACACTAAAAGATGAAACTCACTTAAGAAATAAAGTAGGTCATTGCTAAATGAAGAAATTAACGTTAGAAGTAAAGTAGGTCATTACCAAAAGAAGAAATTAACGTTAGAAGTAAGGTAGGTCATTACTAAAAGAAGAAATTAACGTTAGAAGTAAAGTAGGTCATTACTAAAAGACGAAATTAACGTTAAAAACGAAGTATGTCAGCATTAAAAGATGCAATTCCCCTTTATCTTGTTCCCCTTTATCTTGATACGAGATTCAAATCTGGATGCTCTACCTTTGAAATTTTAAAAGACAGTCGTGTTCAAAGTCCATTGATGAATAAGGATAAAAACAGCGTGAGAAATAACAGTACATCTCTAATGTGAGTTAATAATAGTGATAAGAGTAATAATAGTGACATTCCAGTGATTTATTTTACAAAAAGTTAGCCCCACCCAGTAACAAGGATTTTTTCTTTCCAGTTCTGGTCCTTCTGGTGTCTATTCTAATTTTACAATCTTAACAAAGAAGGACACTATCATACAAGAAGAAAGCTTCGTGTATTCTGTCTACCTGCTTGTCTGACTGTCTGTCTTCTCCCGCCACAACCGCCCTCCCCCCCTCGCCCCCGGGCCCTTCTCACCAATCTAATCCTCCCCTTTCTCTCTCTTTTCTGTTTGAGATCACCCTTTTGTTGTATTGTTTGCCTTTTTATCGCGACGTGCGTGTTTCAGAGCGTACATTGCGTCCGTGAACTTTCAACAAGAATTTCTTCTGCATCTTCCCTTGACCAATATTCTTTCGCGATTGTTCAGACAATAATTGATTGCAATGCTTTCGTTGATCCATTACGCTTGCGGAACAGGAGATAAAAGAAACGGTTTCTTTGGTTGAGGCTGTGCCACTGGTGAAATGAATGACAATCTCTCTCTCTCTCTCTCTCTCTCTCTCTCTCTCTCTCTCTCTCTCTCTCTCTCTCCTCTCTCCCCCTTCCAAGGGGGAGGGGGCCACAAATATAACGTGTATATATATCCTGTATCTAACTGGATACATACATACATACATGTAGTTAAAATATTTCTCCATGTGACTGCATTAGAGTTTCTTTATTCATTCCTGTAGTTTTACAAGCTGTTTGTTTTTCTATTTAAGTCTCTTGCTTCCTTTTAAGCATTAGAGTCTCTGTTTTGTTTCCCATTAATCAACAAACATCATTGTTTTCATAAAATTTTGCCCTTTAAGGGCACCACCCACTTTTTTTTTTTTTTTTTTTAATCTTGAAACCCAAAGTTAAAATACGACTCTTCGTTGTTTAAAGGAATGCTTGGCCTGGCCCTTCCCCTGGTCATGAAAGTCCGCGTTGTGTGTCTAACGACATGGATTGCTGTCAGGATAAGAGGCTGCAGCCAAAGACGCCCCCAGAACTGATACAAATTGTTCGTGTTCCGTTACGCCTGGCAGGGTTTCTGAACACTCGATTTCCCTCAGTTGTTGTTAAGGTTTTTTGACTAAAGTTCCGTTTTAGTTAACAATTGTGTGATTAAACCGTTTGAAATAGGATTCATTGTCTGTCTTCAGTGGCTGACTAATCAATATTTCTTACCCGTAGTTGTTTGTTTTGTTGAATGGAAAAGGTGAGAAATGTTCGAGCAAGTAGTGGTAAAAAGTTCAGCTTAGGCGAGGAGATAGATTAAGGTATTTAGAGATGGTGTGTTCATGTGGAGAAAATGGAGGTTTGAGTGGATAGTAAAGAGAGAGCGTAATTCGTGAATTTTTCTAGGGAGGAGGAGAAAAAGTTGTAGAAGCTGTTAGATAGTATGTGTAAAAAACTATAAGGATTGAAGATCCGTAACATCCAGGAAGCTGCTAATGGTGTGAAAGCTTACTGCTTGGGGATTCATTGTTGATCTAATAGTTATAACGCGAATGTGGAAGATATAGGCAGCCTTTTTTTTTTTTTTCAGGATCCCCCCGGCTATGGGAGGATACAGATTGTTCATACATGCATATATATATATATATATATATATATATATATATATGTGTGTGTGTGTGTGTAAGTGACTTTGCATATATAAGCACAAAGTATTCCGTCTCTCAAAAGATGCCCAGATGCAATAGAAATAGTTTTCCTGTTAAATAGCGCCATATATATATATATATATATATATATATATATATATATATATATATATATATATATATATATATATATATAAGAGAGAGAGAGAGGAGAGAGAGAGAGAGAGAGAGAGAAAGTTAGGTTTATCCTCTTTTGAATTAAATTACATGAATAATGGATTTCTGCTGAAAAGAAATGAGGGAGATGTTTTCATACATGAGCGATTATCCTCTCTCTCTCTCTCTCTCTCTCTCTCTCTCTCTCTCTCTCTCCAGTTGCAGAAAGACCAGGAGAGACCTGAAATCCATTATAGGGTGTTCATTTATCTCTCTCACCGTTGGTAAGCTATAATTAACTTTTTTAGGGCTTACTATTATGTGTTTAACATGCAGTGATTAAAGAGGTAAGGGGGAAAGGCTACGGGTAATCACTCTTCATAGAAGCCAAATCTACAGATCTACGCAATTTTTTTCTATGAAATTCGCCATAAGATATCGTACTTTCATAACAGAGAAATCTCCATTCAAGATTTTCCGGGACAAAATGGTTGTCCAGTAGTTGACTTCAGGACAGAGGAGTTAGTATGAGACAAAATCGGATGCCTCGGCCGAAGCAAATTGTCCCATGTTAAGACCTTGACAAGGTTGGTCTGAAGGGGCAGGTAAAAAGTGCGGATTCTAATTGCTGGATGGGCCGTAATTGAAATCATCAGTCAATGGCGAAGTTATAACGACGCAGGTACCTCATTTACATCGTTAAAAAAGAAGGCCTCTCCTTGGCTGACTATTTATCTCCTCTGGGAAAAGTGATTACTTACGGGTGTAAAGGATAGGTTAGGTTTCTCGCCGTGTCGACCGAACAACATAAACAAATGGGAGACGTGACGTCCGTTTAAGTAAGCAGGTTAAATGAGAGCAATTGAGGCATCAAACAGCCATGCCGCTTTGAGAGAGAGAGAGAGAATGGAGGCCTGTGCAAATGGGGACAACAGCCTGATTATGAAGAATCAAAGAAAGTCGTGTCAGGCAAGGATGAGACTTTTATTACTTGATTAAATTATTTCTACGATTGTAGGCGAATTTGAAGAGATTCAGCGAATATCATGAGGTTTGATGCACAGATTTTTAATGTGATATTTTTAATATGTTGCTCTCAGTGAAAGCGTTTTCCTTTCGAACTTGTTAAAAATATTTTTGGAAGAGACGAACGGTATACCTTCAGTAGAAGGTGTATATTAAATACATACACACTAACACA
Source organism: Macrobrachium rosenbergii (assembly GCF_040412425.1). NCBI lineage: Eukaryota > Metazoa > Arthropoda > Malacostraca > Decapoda > Palaemonidae > Macrobrachium > Macrobrachium rosenbergii. The sequence goes on along the minus strand of NC_089793.1, from coordinate 20,050,485 downwards.
CAAACACATAAAAATATATATGTGTGTGGATGTATTTATGTGTGTATGTGTGTGTGTTTTGTGCATGTGTTTTAGTAGGTGTTGCTGGGCACATGTACATTGACTCCGTAGGGGGGTAGTGCCGTCAGTGCACCTCATGCGCTGCACTGTAGGCATTACTTAAGGTTCTTTGCAGCGTGCCTTCGGCCCCTAGCTGCAGCCCCTTTCATTCCTTTTACTGTACCTCCTTTCATATTCTCTTTCTTCCATCTTACTTTCCACCCTCTCCCTACAATTGATTCATAGTGCAACTGCGAGGTTTTCCTCCTGTTACACCTTTCAGACTTTTTACTGTCAATTTCCGTTTCAGCGCTGAATGACCTCATAGGTCCCAGTGCTTTGCCTTTGGCCTAAATTCTATATTCAGTTAATCTTTATTCAATCATTCATGTACAGTGAGCCCCTTTGAAAAGTTAAGGAAGAAGAAAAAATCCTTCACAAATTCACTTCAACATTTCAGGGTATAAACATAGAGCAAAAATTGATATTTTGACAATGCATGCGAAGCTTTGATTATACTGAAAGCAGATTTTCAAGCATGGGTCGTTAAGTTAAAGATAGATGTCCCATTGTTTAAAGGATTCAAGGAAATGTAAGAGATATACAAGTAGATTTCTATTTTATAGGCTGATATCCTTGATCATTTTTGTGAAGTTCTGTTTGTAAGTGACCTTCAGAAATGTATATATTCTCATAACAATGTATATATTGAAAGTCTCTAAGATTCCCTTGAAAATAAATCCTAAAGTATTTTGAAGAATTGAAAATTTGAAGAATTGAAAATTGAAATTATACATTAAGTTACAATCGCCACCTGAATACTTGAAAAAAGAAGAAATCCTACTGAAGACAGATCACATGGTCAAATGAATGCCATTTATAAAAGAAGGCCAAGAAATTAAGAAATTTTATTGGGAATCAAACTCTTGTCAAAATAAAACTGCGTAGAATTAACCGATGATATGAAAAACCAAAGGAATTGCATTTTGAAAATTTGAGAAGTACTGTCTGTAGCAAAACAATCATATAAAATAGGTGTATTGAAAAACACGCTGATTTACACATACTGTCAAAGTCAGAAATAAGATTTCGTTTTCTATATTAATGGGCGGATACTGTTGTTTTGATTCCTTGAATGGACACAAGTTACAATGAAAACGATACTATGGATACGCATATGACTTTTGTTGTGTTACCTCGTTTCATAACTTAAGTCTAATTGCTACAACATTGGGTTTTATTATATAGACATTAACAGATAAAACAAAAAGGCGAGTGTGTATTGTGTCTGAATGTCATTCGCAACTTCTCTTAACATTTTGAAAATGCTGCTTTAAACCAAAATAATCAAGTTAAGAATCCTTTCCTTGAGGCTAATAAGAAACTGAGTGAACATTCTTGAAAATGCCTTAATTTTTTTGCTTTGGTTTTAGCCATCTCAAATTTTGCATAACCAAACCTAATAACCGTCATAAGATGTGCTTTACGATTCAATCTTTAATATTTCACCAAAGCCACACTCAGTTTTACCCAAACATTCCTCGAACATTTAAAATCTCTCACTAGCCCCATGAATGTCACTGATACAGTAATTGTTACAACTCTCAGCTACTTTAGATATTCATCTCTTCATTCAAAGTGGTTTAAAGGTGCTGAACCAATTGTATACTCTCAACAGTTACGTGAGTAGACAAGAAAAGGAAAGAGAGAGAGAGAGAGAGAGAGAGAGAGAGAGAGATCTTTAACAAAACACTACTGCAATTAGGTAGTCGCCTTGGTACTCATATACCTCTGATAATCAGAGAGACACCTCCTACTTTTACTATTTTAAGAGCCTTGACAGAGTTGCGTATTAATGGAATGAAAATGCTAGACCTCCATTAATAGCCGAGATTAAAACGATAACGGAGAACGGATGCGCATAATGCCTTTACCCGCTCGCTCTTGATTTTGCATCCCAGCGTTGTTTCATTCTGATGCTGTTTCTTGTGTATAGCGTTAATCCTGTACGGGAATGTTTTTCTTCTTCTTCTTCTTCTTCTTCTTCTTGGATAACCCTTTTAGATAATCCCGTTGCTACCTTTTTTTGCCAGACCTTTCAGGCAAGGATTTACCTTTTCTGCTATTTAACCGCTTGTTGAAGGGTTTGATAGTAAAAAAACCATTGTATACTGTAAGTTTAACAATCTAACTTGAATACGGACTGTATGAAATATATATAAATATACATACAGACATATACGTATATATATATATATATATATGTATGTATGTCTATATATATACATACATACATACATACATACATATATATATATATATATATATATATATATATATATGTGTGTGTGTGTGTAATATTAAGCATTTTCTTCTTATACAGGCTGGCTCATTACAAAAGCAACGCAACTGTTTCTGTCATGCTCATACAATAACTATTATATCGTGGATGGATACCATCTGCCAAAAACTTCCAAAACATTAGCTGCTTCATACATCTACTCTAAAGACTCATGAGCAACACGTCTAACCCACACACTCGGGTCCATTCACATGCATTTTGAGGCGCTCTCGAACTTCCTGGATATTAAGACTTTTCATTTCGGACACATTTTGTAAGCTATCTGTCTAGCCCCTTTTACCTAATTTCTCTCTTCCTTTCTGTAAAAGAAAAATATTGTGCCGGCTTTGTCTGTCCATCCTCACTTTATTCTGTCCGCACTTTATTCCGTTCGCACTTTTTTCTGTCCGCACTTTTTCTGTCCGCCCTCAGATCTTGAAAACTACTGACGCTAGAGGGCTTGAAATTGGTATGTTGACCATCCACCTTCCAATCATCAAACATACCAAATTGCAGCCCTGTAGCCTCAGTAGGTTTTATTTTATTTAAGGTTAAAGTTAGCCATAATCATGCCGCGGCTCATACTGCATTATACTGAGACCAACGAAAGATAGATCTGTTTTCGGTGGCCTTGATTATACTCTGTAGCAGCTGTACAGAAAACTCGTTTGCGCTGAAGAAACTTCGGCTCATTTTTTGCTAGTTAATACTCCGGAATTATGCACTCCTTGCACCAAGTTACTTTCCTCCATTCTCTTAACTTGACCATCCCATCTCAAAATACTTTTACCTATTCTTTTACTATCGCTTACCTTTTACCATTTCTCACCCTTTCAATTATTCTAGCATCATCAAATATTGATAAGCAAACAGTTCATCTTGAAAGCTTTAATTTTTTATCCTTTCCATTTACTTTCTGCATTTGCACTTCATTTCCATAAAGGGTAGTTGGTTCAGCAATCATTTCAAAAATTCCCATCTCTGCTCTAATAGACTCTCCAAGTCATCTCTACACTACCATCATTCGATATATTTATTTCCATATAGATGTATTAGTTATAAAACAGACTTACATACTTCACACATATATATACATATATATATTTATATTTATATGTATAAAATATATATATATATATATATATATATATATATATATATATATATACACAGTATATGTACTTTTAGATATATATATATATATATATATATATATATACAGTATATGTACTTTTATATATATATATATACTCTCTATATGTTTGTGTGTGTGTGTGTGATTTTAAATCTCGAAAGGTAAAGCTTGTCGATTATACGGATAAAGTTCCAGCCAATCGTCTGTATACACATATATATATATATATATATATATATATATATATATATTGTCTTATATTTATCTATCTTTTATCTATCTATCTATCTGAGTTTTGTCAGTTAAATACAGAAATGCAAAAAATTTTTTTCAATACCTATCCTTATTATTATCCTACGCACACATACAGTCACTCATGCACAGCAATTCGTACAGCTTCGAGGAAGGTGTAAGAGGCTGGCGCATTGAAAAATCGGTGGTATGGCACTATAGAGAGAGATTAACAGCTCTCCTAGGGCTAGCCCGAAGGATTAGATTAATTTTACGTGGCTAAGAACCAACTGGTTACCTAGCAACGGGACCTACACCTTATTGTGGAATCCGAGCCACATTATGACGAGAAATGAATTTCAATCACCAGAAATAAATTCCTCTAATTCTTCACTGGCCGGTCGGAGAGTCGAACGCTGGGCCAACAGCGTGCTAGCCGAGAGCTCTACCCATCCCGCTAGTGAAGAACTGAGAGAGAGAGAGAGTTAGATTTAGCTGACCGGATTCCCATATCAGAGGGATTATAGATCGTACAAGATAGCTGGTATGGGGCCAATTTTCTGCCGGCGGTAATCACACCGATCTCTAAGGAGATTTCATGCAGATAAGGGGTGCGTGATTAGCATACGAGAGCAAGGTTGCATTAAAGGGTTGTCTACTTCCGCTAGGGCGATGCGCACTTTCACTTGTCTAATAAAAAAAAAAGGAAGATTGATTTCACGTTGATAGTAATCCTTTGTTTAATTGATCATCTACTTTCGCACCCTATATGCAGACCATAAATAAAGGGGTTACTAATCGATTTTTTTCTTTTTTTTTTCCTAGAATACTTTCATGTTTTATTTAGTGCAAGCATTTAGGAAGGTAATTTCTAGGCTACTTGTTATGTTCTATCATCAGTTAAACCTGAAATACTTGTTTTTTATGTGGTTCTTACTAGATTGTCATTTATGGTGTTCCTTATCTGCATGTATTGAATTTCTTTTCTACACAAGTGTGCTTCATTTAAACACTAACTTTATCCTTGATGTTCATAGATGCTACTCTACTGCTTCAGTTTTCACTTCCTGGTAATTCCTTTAATCCAGGTATAGTTGAAGTGTAAGAATAGAACATCAAAGGTCGTGAATCATGGCATGTATAGGGTAAAAGGAAAAAAGAAACATGAAACGCTTGTGAGGCAAAACCTTTCTACTGTATTTTCACTGTAAATACTTGTGAAGTTCAGCATACAGTTTAATATTGACAGAATTATCGGATGGTGTACTTTTCATAATCATCAGTGTTTTTATGGTTATGTATTTGGTTATTGGTTACAGAAGTAATTAATTATTCCGGAACACGGTAAAACGTACCAGTTGCCACGTTGTATGCTAAATTATTACCTACAATGGATAGTTTTTGAGAGGCGTTAATCCCAGTCCAGAAAACAGTTGTTCATTAATGAGAGAGAAGAAGAAGAAGAAGAATGAGGAACTGAAACGAAGAAATGAAAAAACAAAAATATGCAAGGCTCTATAAGAATAGCATCTTGTCAGGTTAATCTCAGAGTACCTTCCAAGCGGGTGCTTGTGGTTGCCTTCGCAGTCCAGTCACGACAGAGGTGTCCCGATGGTTAACACTTACAACAGACGATGGGTCAATCATGGAAGGTTAAAGGGGAACCCGATAGTTATTCTTGGCTCATATATTACAACTCTTCTGGGAGCTTGGGAAAAAGGCGTGAGGATACCCACGGGATGTGAATCATGTGGTATGTTCTTCCGGTACCCGAAAAATACACATGATGGTATTAAGTGGTCCTCTCTCGACGACCAGAATTTTTCTGTTTTTAGCAATGGTTTGCGAATGAATGAAAGGTTGCTAGTAAAAGTCACCATTATTCATTGCTTGATTTTAAAACTTTTACATTTATGCTATTAAAAGCTAGTGTGCCAGGCCTTCTAACTTTCAGTTTTCCACATTGTCTCTGTCAAGCAGGTTGAGTTATATGAATTTATTAAAGCTCAACCATGTAGAGTTTTCACCTGATTAGGGCCTGAGAAATATACACCCTTACCTCCTGACAAATGTGTCATAAGGAAGCTTATTTATGCTGCTGTTTTGGTCATGCTGTACCTATTATAAGCAAGACTTTGCTAGTGAAAGTGGTCAACCTCTCCCTTCAGCATTACAGCCTGGGATAATATGGACGAGTTCCTACCGATTAAGACCTTGGCATGTTTACCACTGGATCGGTAGGTCTTCCGCTTGTTGTTGCCTACCATCCATTTTGCTGTATGTTCCTGCACTTTTATGATAGCGAGCACAGTGCTACTTGAAACTGGAGTACATCTTAGCCACGTTTTCATGACATTTCTCCAGTACCTGTTTGAACGCTTATAATTATTTGTGTGATAATTTGTTCATCTTTTATTTATATGATTTTAAACTATAATGTCCCATTCTGCAACTTCGCATCTTCCATTTTCTTTTTTCTAGTATGGCTATTTAATTTTATGGAAATTTTATGAATAGGTCAGTGAATCTTTCGTCTTGTAGTATAGGAATATTTGCCATTGTCAGGTAATATGCAGATGCCGAAGAGGGAAGAAAACAAGTGTGACCAAGATTTCCGCGGGATGAATATAGATTTAAGTTAATCGTTTCTCGGGTTGGAGACGAAGTCGGGTAAGAAAATTCTGAGGAAGCATCAGCTGAGACTAACGGATTAAGATGTTCTCACGAAGAGCTTTACCCTGATGGGCTCACCTTGCCTTCAGCAATTATTCAAGTAAATAAATGGCAATTGCTATTATTGAGAACTGCAATTGTCTCACACCGTAAATATAGATAGTGTTAATGAGTGTCATGCGCTCTTGAAAAGTATTCTGTAACTGATTTTGTTTTAAATTTTAACTGGTATCTTGGAGGAGTAGGAAGCTTTTAGCTTCTCTAAATATCAGTGTCAGTTAATGTTATATCAAATTGAAATAGCTTAATATGCTTCTAATATCGTTAATAATGAATAAAAGTATAAACTTTAAAGCATATTCCTTAGTCTTAATATATCTAAATTTATAAATATGTACCCACATTTACATATATATATATATATATATATATATATATATATAAAATATGTGTATATTTCTATATTTAGATATCATTAAGGCTACTACAATATCTTGAAGGTTTATACACTTATTCATTTATTAATTATATTTTTAAAAGAATATTAAAGCTATTTCCTTTTCAATATTAAGCTATTTCATTATATATGTACTGTGTGTATATATATATATATATATATATATATATATATATATATATATATATAATATATAATATAATATAATATAATATAATATAATTTAATATATTAAAAAAAGCACTTAATTTTTTATGTTCATGGTTTTCCTCCGCAGCCTGAGTATTCTTTGCGGCGTGTACCTGGTTTTGTGGTTTAATCATTTTGCGGAACATAATTTTACTTTTCTTCCGGAATTTTCTCGCATCACCTTCAGGTACGGAGTCCTATCTAACAGAATTAATCCCTTTTGTTGTGGGACGACGTGTCCATGGAACGCAGCGTTATTATCCGTTATCATGTGATCTTGTAATATCCATTCTCTGCAATTTGATAGTTGATACCTGCGCAAAAAAATATAATTTTTTTTTTACTTGTTTACTTCATAGTGTATTTCTTTACACATCTGTGCGTAGAGTTATTACAAAAAAATTCGAGAGATTGTTTTCACAATCGATAACCATGAGTTTTATTGAATCTTTTGAATTTATAGGCTGAGAAAATGAGCACTAATACACGATTTACGCTGACTGTTTACAACTGTTAAGTTTCTTTATAGTTATGCAGTAAATCGAATCTATTAAACACTTTCTGAACCTTACACACACAAACATGAACACACACACACATACATATATATATATATATATATATATATATATATATATATATATATATATATATATATATATATATGTGTGTGTGTGTGTGTATCAATATAATAATGTGTGTGTGTGTTTCAAATGGTCTAAGTAACATTCTAGAAAGAAAGGACGACATAGTTTTCCTTCCTGCTTATTTTTAGTTGAGAGAAAACAGGCAAATATCACACAGATAAGACTTTTTGCGTACAATCACTGCCTTGTTTCTATAACTTCTGCCGTTAGGCGAACAGGAAGTGGTACAAATAAAGACACCCAGCATAAAATATCAAGTTGAAACCTTAATAAATAGAAGTCAGGGTCATTGTAATTCTTGTTTTTAACCGTCAAGCATCTTCAACAACAATCCAGTACGATTTGAAAGGTTTACCTGAGCAAACGGAGGTCAGCCGATGAATCCAATATATGACGTCACGCCATCCTAGGCCCGCTCTTTCCCCATTCCAGGATTTATTACGCTTTTTGTAATATTCCACAAATGAAGCATTTGTATTCAAGAAGTATAACAAGCTACGGCTCGACGTATTTTCTGCTCCTAAAATTAGTTTGGAAATCATTCTTTTCCGCTGTAGCCATTCTTATTTCGTCACTTCATATCTGCCTATCGTAAATATCCGGATGAGAAAAGAATGCTTGGATTATGCTATGCTAGTGGTATTTTGGTTGAATTATATTCTAATATCGTCAATGCGGATGAATTTCACCCACACATGCACGCACATCACCATGCCCTTCTAGCAAATAAAAAAGATAAAATAAAATTGATTCAAATTTACAGCACTTGAATCGCAAGGATTATGTCATATGTACCGACCACTGATTGCTGAGAGAATAAAGCAAAGATAGCAGTAAAACGCAATTCACTTTGAGGGCTTTGATATAGTAATTAAAATGTCTCAAGTAGAGGTTGTAGAGAAGTGTTTGCAACTATATGCAATGAATGACTAATTACTTAATTTTGAAAGTGTGTACTGTCATCAGATATTCAAAACAGGGTCAAGTAAGTCAAAAGAAGTATTGTCTGCCTTAATTTCTAAAAGAATGAGATCTGGTGATTAGGAGCTGATCTTTATGGGGATAGCTAAATTAGTGATGGATGTTCGGTTGAAAAGTAGTACTAAATGAGAAAAAGTAGCTTATTTCTGTTATAGTTTGTTTCACGAAAAGAGAGAGGCAGTGCCAGAATGTGAAGAAAATAAACTGTCAAGGCAAATTGTGTTTTTACAGAGTGTTCCTTTGGAAAATCATTCTTCGTTACATGGGACAATGGCTGCAACATTCGGGAAGAATGTTGATAGCGTGAGACATGCTGTAAGTAGCAGCATCGTATCATCACAGAAAAAGGTTCAGCGATAAAAGGTCAAAACAAATTCTGTAATAGTACCGAAGAAGTAATTTTATTTTCAGTTACCTTTTGTATTAGGAAACTTCAGTGAACGTGCACAAACAGATATGTGCTTCCAAAACCTTTGCATGTTGTTATGTCATCGTGAAAGAACCCACACTCAGTTGGATTCAAGTAAGATGACAATATCGTCCGGGCAGTGAATGTGAATTCCCTGATGGAGTCTGAATGAAACACGTAATTACTGGTAATTTGCCTAAGGACGTATCACTTTAGCCTCAGGTTTGATGAGACTGGTGCCCATGGTAGCTGAAAATGGAATTAGTGTATATCTTTCTTTGCCTGATAATAGTAGGAGCTAGTAGATAGCAACCTTTGGGAGAGAAAAGGGTCTCGTTATCGGTGATTCGGCCTTGACCCTGAGGAATGACACGATGGTCTTACATTTGACGCAAGTGGGGTAGCTGTTTACTGGATAAGGAATTACTTCATAATTTCAATTGTACCCCAAAGTGACCTTTATAAAGCCACTACTGGAAAAGGGCAAAAATATCTAGCGGGGTTGTAATGCGACCTGAATAACGTCATGATGACTGCAGGTTTAGTAATATGAAATTACTGACTTTCTTTACCTGTTTGTAATAACTGGAGCTCATATATTGTAAAGAAGTGGTGGATCAGTTGACCTCCACATTGCTTCTCTTGCATTTTCAAGTCTTACCTTCTCAACTTCGCTGCTTTTCCAGTATCATTCAAGATTTTACTCTCATTTTTGAAAGCCCTTCGTTGGTTGAGTCGGTAGAGCTTCGGACTGTCACTCGATGGGCCGGAGTTCAATTCCCCCGGCCGGCTGATGAAGAGTTAGAGGAATTTATTTCTGGTGATAGAAATTCATATCTCGCTATAATGTAGTTGGATTCCACAATAAGCTGTAGGTCCCGTTGCTAAGTAACCAATTGGTTCTTAGCCACGTAAAATAAGTCTAATCCTTCGGGCCAGCCCTCTCTAGGAGAGCTGTTAATCAGCTCAGTGGTCTGGTAAAACTAGGGTATACTTAACGTAACTCATTTTTGAATGACTCTCCAACGCTTTCGAGATTGTACCCTCTCTCCATTTTTACTGATTCTCCAACATTTTCAATAGTATAGACTCAGCTTTTACTTCCCCAATGTTTTTCAGTATTTTACACCCTCTTATTCCGTGCCAACATAGAAAAGATTTTATGAACTCGTTCAACTTTTACAACTTGTCAAACAGCTTACCATCGCATCCCTCACTCTGTCATTTTATGGACAATGACAATGACGAAAGGCGAGACCACTTCCCTGGCATTTCATCTCTTCAACTGCATGACATTAATGACTGATTATGTCTATTAATGGAACAATAGATATTTCCGACAGCCCTGCCAGATACGCTCAGAGAAGCATGTCATCGCCGTTTGAACCGCCTCCGGTTTTAAGATTTATCGCTTGCGCGCTTCCTCTCTCTCTCTCTCTCTTCTCTCTCTTCTCTCTCTCTCTCTCTCTCTCTCTCTCTCTCTCTCTCTGCTTTTTTACTGATATAGCAAATTATTTGTATCCCAATCTGTAATATACCATAGAAGATATCCATTACAATAATTTTTTTTCTGTGAGAAATATTTTATATATAAGAGAGAGAGAGAGAGAGAAGAGAGAGAGAGAGAGAGAGAGAGAGAGAGAGAGAGAGATGCAATTTTAAAAATTATATAGATGAACAAAGGCATGGACAACACAGGAACATTATATCAGCAAGAGTGTTCAATTATTCAGAATGAAAATTAATAGAAGTTGAAATTTTTAGAATTTTAACCCAAGCTATAAAAGAATTTTTTCGAAATACAACCATATTACTCTCAGCATTAAGAGGTTAACCGTAAACGTTAAAACTTTAATATATATACCTTTCCACCCAATTCAGCACCTGTTCTTGCCAACGCAAATATTTTCAGCTCTTGATAGAGAATACCAAAATTTAACGATATCTAAATATAATAAAGGGATGAAAAACAAAAAACAAAAAAGAATAATAATAAAGAAAATAATTTTACACCTTCCGCATTTCACCATTCGTTTATCCCTTAATACTGGGCGGAAACGCATTTATTCATGTCAGGCTAAATAAAACCAGGGTCAAGAGGAGAATAATAATCTTAATTAGGGGATGATGTGAAAAGCTGGCTTATCGTCATGGTTAAACGACATTGATAAAGCGTAAATAGCTTATTGTGGCACACTAAGAGTCCGGTTAAAAAATTTCGCTAAAGGACTTATCTCAGTTTTCATAAGTAAGACAGAGAGAGCATCATTTGACTCAGTTCTCGCATACCTATATTTATTCAAATGCTCCCCAAAAGCATTTTTCCTGCACTGAGCATTAAATATTACGTTGTTTGTACCCGTTACGGTTCTTTATTCAGTTAATGAAAATAAAGATAAGTTGTGTGAAAGTCCAATGGCTTTTTATTTAGTTACAAAAAAAAAATTGGCTGTAATTGTTATGGTTCTCTATTCAGTTGAAAATGTAAAAATAAGTTGGCCATCAGTGTTATGGATCTCTGTTCACTTAAATGAATTAAAAATGAGTTGGCTTTAAGTATTATGGTTCTTTATTCAGTTAAAAAATGAAAAATAAGTTGTCTGTAAATGTTGTACTTCTTTACCCAGTAATAAAAAAAAGACACGAAACAAAGTTACTGTTATGCTATTAGCTAAATAAATGAGGAGACACTTTTCCACAAACGAGAATTTAGCACGAGTTGATCCCTAGAAAAGTAAAAAAAAAAAAAAAAAAAAAAAAATTAGCTCATTAAAAGGGCTTCTTCGTTTGTTGCCATTCAAACCGAGTTTTTGGTGTGAGGACTCCTCCTGGATGAAATGCCCACTGAAAGGCGGGTGAGGGGCGTGGAATGGACACGGAGGAAGAGGGCGCTAGTGCATGATCCACGGGCGCAGTCGAGCAAAGATCTCGGCCGAACACAATGGCTGTAATTGCCCCTTTGTGAACAAGGAGGCTTAATCACTTATTTCCCCTCCTATCATAAAACTCTGACAGATAGACGATATCTATATCATCTCTACTTATTTGTTCCTTTTTTTTTTCTTTATTTGGGTATGGGTGTGGCTTCCCTTCCGATAACTGGGCTCTCCTGATGCAACTGGCTTCAAGATGCAATAAGCTTGAAAATTAGGTTGACGAGACATTATTTAAAATGCAAATGAGTAAATGAACCTTAATGATTCTTGCTTTCACTTTCATCATTGCAGTCTGAACTAAAGATCCAGCCTTGGAGTACTGTAGAGGATTATTTAAAAGGAATTCACGTTTTTTTTATGAGTTACGCTGTTGACCTATAAGCAAACGGAATGTCTAACTTAGCAAAATTACATTGCGTTAACCAATTGAAATATCTTTAACATATATATGCTGTAGTATTAGATGCCAAATGCAAAACTGATATATATATATATATATATATATATATATATATATATATATATATATATATATATAAATATATATATATAGATGTATATGTATATATATATATATATATATTTACATATATATATATATAATCACCTAATATCGGATCCACTATACCTCGGAGTAACTTATATCTTAAGGGGATCGAAACTGAAAAATTGATAAGTGCATATACTCGACAATACGAATCTGGTCGAATTAGGAGCAGTTATTCCCACAGTTATTTGTGGCTTAATATTGTAAGTATTAGTGGTAAAGCTTCATATAAACATTATGTATATATACATATATATGTATGTATGTATGTATGTGTGTATATATATATATATATATATATATATATATATATATATATATATATATATATATATATATATATATATATATATATATATATGTTTATGTACATGCTCGCGTAGGAACACCACTGAATCTTAAGAAAACAGGTGAACTGTACGGATAAATCCTTTGGGTAAGAAACAATCACACTACCTTATACAGTAGATATCGCTGGTACAAAGATGCAAGACATGTTCTTAAGATAATGGTTAACAGAATCACGCAACAGATTATTTTGTCTCTTAACAAGAAGCGAATGAAGTTTCCGACAAGAGACCCGTTCAGTTGTCCCCATTCTGACGGTTTCCGGCTGTCGCTCTGTCTAGTTCGTTTTCATTTTATTTATTTCTCATCCGTTTTTCACACAGGAAGATGACAAGATCAGAGTTCGGGATATCCGTACTGCTTCTTTGAACAGCTGGAAGAATATCTTCTTTTAGATGACTGATATGAAACATCTGTATGTCGTCTGCTTCTTAAATTACATATGGCACTTAAAGATAAGGGGTTTGAGTTTATTAAAGGTTTGCCTAACTTGTCTTGCTAATGTAACCAGTCTTAGAAGAGAGAGAGAGAGAGAGAGAGAGAGAGAGAGAGAGAGAGAGAGAGATCGGTTACAAAATAAGGCGGGAAATCATTTCACAGCTATGAGTAAGAGTACTTTGTTGTGAAATATAACTCCATGAAAAATAATTATTTATGTTTTTTTTTATCTTCAAAACAGGATGGATTCTTGACAGATTAAAGTGTCAATTCCTAACTGATGTTCCTTATGAAAACGGAGAAAAACAACTTCAGGTTTTACTGTCAAGTGTCAGTCATAGAACATAATATTCACACGTTTTTCTGTCAAGTGTCCGTCATAGAACATAATCTTCACACAGATTCAAGAAATGGATATGTATTTCAAGGTTTTTAATTTATCACTCATTTGCAATCCCGTTTGCTTATCAAGTAAACTATAGAAACATCTTTGTCTACTCATGTTTCTTCTGTTCCCTTTCAAAATAATTTACGCTTTTATTTTCCCTAATCTTGTTACTGCAAAGGTATTACTGTTGGAAGCGTATAGTAGTTTAAAAAAATGCCTAAAACTGCATGGCCTGTATTGGAACTCTGAGATAAGTGATTTCTTTTTAACACAGGAGAAAGTCAGTCCTTTCATTTATAGATATGTTTTATGTATTTTACGATTAAGTAACAGGATTTACCATGTTGAGTATTCATTGTAAGGACTGCCTGTACGAGAGAGAGAGAGAGAGAGAGAGAGAGAGAGAGAGAGAGAATTCCTCTTCGGGTGGATCTCGCGTGATCACATCGCATCATTGATAATGGACAGAAAACATGAACCTTATAATGCGTATGTAATGGCTGGTTAAAGAGCTAGTCATGACTTGTGCCTGTGTTTGTGCGCGCGCAAGGTTTGTTGTTTCATGTACTCTTGTCTTGCCGTGGACGTTGCCCCTGGGCGTCCCATTTTCACTTGTTGGCCCTAATCAATAGTTTATATTTGTACTTGAAAGACAATCAGGCAATTCTTTTCAGAGAGAAAGGGGACTGACTTGATGTTCTCCAACTGACTAAATGTTTTTTATGTATTTGATCTTGTCTTATCATATGGACATTCGATTTCACTACCTGAAAATGACTTAGTTCCTTAAATGCTTGCGGCACACTCACGAATACGCACCCGATATAACTACATACACAATATATATATATATATATATATATATATATATATATATATATATATATATATATATACATATATATATATATTATATATACATACATACATACATATATATATGTATATATATATATATATATATATATATATATATGTATGTGTGTATCATATAATGTTGTATATGTAGCATACATAGAAGGATTAAACGTATCCATTTGTCGCGCGGAAAAACTGGAGGTTGGCATTTCCACAAAGAGTCTGATAGAATTTTTTCTCAAATGTTACAAAACCGGATAAAAATGGGGAGTTAATGAAATTTTTAAAGCAGCGAGGCAATTTTTAGCTAGTTCTGAAGTCTCACAGAACGCGAAAGTGTTAGAAACGTATATCCTTCGAAAAGGAAGGGCGTTATAAATTTCATTTAGTCCCCGATTTTATCCGGTTTTGTATCATTTGAGAAAAAATTCTCATATCAGACTCTTCATGGTAATGCTAATCTCCAGTTTTTTCCGCACTACAAAAGGATATGTAAGCCGTAAGCAGTGTCTGAATTTATGGTACTCCAACAACTGTTCGGGTTAAATATTAAGTCTAAGTTCTTGGTAATGCCAATCTCCAGTTGTTTTTTTTTTCCGCGCTACAAATGGATATGTTTAATCCTTCTGTGTAAGCTATAAGCACTGTGTCTAAATGTATGGTACTCCAACAACTGTTTGGTTTAAATATAAGGCTTAAGTTTTACTGATTTATTGCCGCAGTGACCGGTTTTGTTATTGTGGTTTGTGACATAGGATATACCACGCATACTGAGTAACATTCTGACAGAGTGGAATTGTACGACTTGCCATGGACTAGTCAGCCGTGATTAGAGTAAATTCAACTTTTTGTGTATGTAAAACGTTCAGTTAGGCGAAGGTTCTAGCTTCTTCGGTGTGGTCACAGAAACTTGACAGGTGGAATGACAATTGGGTACGATAGTAATTATTTACAACCAAAATAAAACATAATTGGAACTTCAGACTTTTATACGTTGCCAACCGCAACATTGCCCATCTACTGTAGAAGTGAAGCAGAAGACTTTTTCAAGAATATAGTCATCGCTCGTGCTGTTATTTTATGTTTGATATTTTCAGTTTTTCTGTACGCTTTATGTTGTAAAGGTTATTAACTACAGGTAATGCCGCCAGATAAAAAAATATCGGGTAAATCCGTTTGATTACGAGATGGCTACTACAGATATTTTGTACGTTCTTCAGACGTCTTCCGTGAGTAATCTTTCTTAAAACATTTGCCGAGGAATGAACGCGAAGTTGACCCTCGAGAAAGGATGTCTAATTAGATGAAAGGATAAGTCAGTAAACCGCACGTCCATTCATATAATTTTTATTATGTAATATATGAAGTCTGCTAGATTGAGAAAAAAGGAGGCTTTTATAACCTTATATTTCAAAATTTTAATTGAGTACAAGATATTTTTTTCTACTGCTTACATGACTCAGAAGAATGCTAAGTCTTTTCCTTATTTCCAGTATAGCATTTAAAAGACCACTGGAAGATTGCTGGTTCCAGAAACAAGCTTCCTGCCACATAAAAATGGCAGGTAACAGAATGCATGTAAAGCGTAATTCTAATTGCAATAGAAGCGGAGGCCGCAAAGTGAGGAACCTTGTCATTACCAAAATACACTTTTAACTTATCACCGCCACAAAAAATCTCACTTGCGGTTTTGTAAATTACAGCGGGAATCACCTGGTTCACTTATTTTTAACTACTGCACCATATGACCTATGACATGGGCGTTCTCCGTAAAGGTATTTGGCAATTATCTTCCAGAAGCCTAATTCAAGATGTTTTTGCATTGCTGGAAAATCAAAAGAGTTTATTTTTCTTGTAGAAATTTTTTAACTATAGTGTTTATTCATTTATTTACAGTGCTACATTATAAGAATAATTAGGCAAGAAGCCATGGAATTAAAATACAGGAATGCGATTCATGGAGAAAAGGAAATTTGAGTGATAATATGAAACGCAGTCACTGTGGATTATTGGCAAAAGTTATAATTTTATTGAAAGAATATCTAGGAAGTTATGAATAAAACAAGTGAAAACTTATCGAAATAAGTAAAATCTTCAGTTCCAGTGTTACTCTATTGGGGACTCGACGGTAACAAACTGTCGTATTATTTAATACATGCATCTATGAATACAGTATGAACAAAATTGTTTTGAGGCTGAAAGTTTTTGGGCCGCGGCTGAGAGTTTCGTACAACATTATACGCTGTACAGAAAACTCGATTGTGCTGAAGAAACTTCGGCGTGTTTCTTACTTGTTTCTTCTTGTCGACAGAATAAAACCCACAAAACTATCGAACCCCGACACTCAAATGGCGGCATTTCATCAGTACTGGGAAGGAAATCAATTCCACCACCGCCTTAGTAACCCTGCTATTGGGGGTATATTTGTACCGATTTAAAAGGGCTGAAACTTGTGAAAAGTAGCTGAAATCCGCCTTTTAATTATGCAACGAAACGTTTGTCTTAAGGAGACGAGAAATCATTCTCATTCGTGTGCCTGTGACTAGAAAATCTTTTATTTTACTCTCAACCATCTCTCTCTCTCTCTCTCTCTCTCTCTCTCTCTCTCTCTCTCTCTCTCTACCTACAGAAATTGTTCAGCCACACCTGCATTGATAAGCCTTTTTTTTCTAAAACATTGCAACTGCGCATCTCTTCAATACCTAGCTGCAAACCACCACAGTCGACTAATATCCAGCCATATGATTCGCTGCCTAGGTCATCTAGGTACAGTTAATTTTTCAAGAACCGAATCTCTTCCCCGAGATCGATCTCCGTATTTCAGCTGGACCTTCTCAAGACTTCAGACATCGAAAAAAAACTTGTTTTAATTAGCTGTGACTATTAAACAACTATTTATCATCAGTTATCTTTAATAAAATAACCGATACTGAATACATGTGTAGACTATGTAATTGTCGTAAATACTGATATTCAAAATTTCATCTTTTAAACAGCCCTTCTAACTGACCTTAATCTGTTTTTTGGCCCTTTCTTCTTTGCAGAAAGCATTGGAGGTCGCCAATAGTTTGCGGCTGAATACTATTTTACCAAAAGTGATCGATAGCTTTGCCAACAGTCGCTGATATTTTTGCTTAGCCATAATATGAAGGCTCTCGGCATGTGTGACGGGAGTAATTTACAACCGTAAAGTTTGATCATAGTTTAGTCCAAATCAAAGCTCTTCGTTAGTTATCAGTAGAGTGCGGACTACCATGCTCGATGGGCCGGGGAGTTCACCCCGGCCGGCTGATGAAGAGTTAGAGAATTTTATTTCTGGTGATAGAATTCATTTCTCGCTATAATGTGGATTCGGATTCCAATAAGCTGTATGTCCCGTTGCTAAGTAACCAATTGGTTCTTAGTCACGTAAAATAAATCTAATCCTTCAGGCCAGCCCAGAGAGCTGTTAATCAGCTCAGTGGTCTAAACAAAACCTAGTATGCTTAACTTAGTCCAAATCAAAACTCCATTATCAGTATTACGTGGTAAGAAAGTACTTCTTTCTGGACCGCACAAAGTTTTTGGAGAAATTCTCGCCGAGTTACTAATGCGAATAACTGATTTCTGTAAATGGAAATCTGCTGTAACCTCATTACTGGTTAAGTTAGCTTTGCTGAGATTAGACTTGACAAAGTCCTGTGCAGGTCAAGAAAATGAAACCAGCCCCTCAACTTATGCAATGTGCATCATCCTGTGAATAGCTCATCTGTGGTAGAATTATCTCTCTCTCTCTCTCTCTCTCTCTCTCCTTTTATATTTGATATTTTTTTGCATTATTCTCTTTCTCTCTCTCTCTCTCCTTGTATATTTGATGTGTTTTTGCACCATTATTTCTATCTCTTACTCCAGAGATCTTTTTACCTTCTCCACAGTGTCCAGTTTCTTCACCATTTCGCCATCTCTCACTTTTTTTTTCTCTCCAGCTTCCTTCAGCCTTTCTCAGACCGACGGATTCCTTACCCATTTCACCAATCCCCTGTTAAAAGTAGACGCCTTTCACAAGTCAGCGAGAAGGATTTCTGTGGTGTAGGATTTAACCACTGCCGTCCACACCATACACCCTCCCACCCACCCACCCCGAACCTATGACCAGTATAGTGGACAATACCCAGCGCCCGGATGGTCTACTATACGTGATTCCCACAGTTGTAAAAGTCAGAACAGAGTGTCCGTCCAAGACAGGTCTGAGATGGTGTCAGCGCATTCCTCGAATCGCCTCTCTTCTTTATGTAGGTGTAAGATACCTGTCCGGACTCATGAAGCTGGTTTCAAGAGGAGATTTTTTTGTTTTTTGTTTTTTCACTTTATTCGTGTCAGTAGATGCAAGTTCTGTTGGCAAAGAAGTGGCAGCCTTTCGTTGGTTTGACTCGCTAATGCAGATCCCCGAGCAATACATTACTCATATATTTATCAACTGGACGGTACATCGTAAACCAAAAGTTACGGGAATCAGTGTAACCGTAGATGCTCATAAAAGAGTGAATTGTACGGTGCTATAATGTGTCATAATTTTACTTTCTTTTTCAAGATAAAGATTAATATACTGTCTCAGCGTAATTATAAAGCATCATAATTGCTATTGGCATCTCCCGTCGAGTAATTTACCTATATAATTCAGATATCATTATTCTGCTGTCAAGAATTATGATAATAATCTTACTAATAGTAATGACGATACCCACTTCAATGAAAATAGTACCAAGCAACGTCAGTATCATTATGACAGTGGCGATAATGAAATCAACCTGTACAATGAAATTGGTGATTTTATTTGACGAAAGTAAAATCACAAACAATTTTATACATGTATACACACATATAAATCTATCTATCTATCTATCTATCTATCTATCTATCTATCTATCTATATATCTATGATATATATACATATAAACAGGTCATATAGCTGTAGGCTTGATAGTAGCTGTCAAGGGGAGCATCCAGGAAAAGGCATACTTACATCAGTTCCCAGTTTATTCTTGTCGACGGGTTCCGCAATGTCACATATGTATTATCAAGGCTGAAATTTACAAAATAACTTAAAAACTTATAAAAAGTGTCAAAAGTAAAAAAAAAAAAGTTACAAATATCACTTAAAAAGATACGGAAATGACCTACCTAAACTGAGCTAAAATAAGCTAAAGCATTTTCCTGACCCTTATTGTTTTTGAAACGTTTTAGTTTCTTTTTAGCTCTGTTTAGGTAGGTCATGTCCGAGTCTTCTTAGTGGCATTTTCAACTTTTTTTACATTTTTAAAAACTTGTATTTTTTAAGTCATTTTGCAATTTCAGCTGATAATTCGCATTACTAACGCCTCATAAGAATAAAATAGATGTACGTATGCCTTTCGTGATGTTCTCTTATATATATATATATATATATATATATATATATATATATATATATATATATATATATATATAAGTATGTATGTATATGAATATATAACATATATATATATATATCCATCTGTAAATCTTTCATAAAAGTATTGGCAGCAAAATGTTCAAAGAGGATCCCAGTGCTTTCTTAGTTGGCAGAAAACATCCACCATTTCTGAGTGTTCGGTTGCCGGACCTACTATCTTGCGAGTAAAACGAAAAGTTCTGAAATTGATTAAATTCTTGGTCATGATGCAACCGACACTGTCCTTAGGCAGTGCCGAGTAATCCAAATAACGCCCTGATAAAAAGGTCGGGTTTCCGAGAGCTGTTCGCACATATTAACGTTTGTGAATTTGCGTGTTGGATGCTAGAGATATACATTCATATGTGAGTCCAAGAAGGTTGTGTTATCTTATGCCATAGAAGTGCGAGATGAGATATACACGCCCTCTTTTGACGACTATACAAACATTTTCTGGCCTTGGAAAAGTGTATCTCTCTCTCTCTCTCTCTCTCTCTCTCTCTCTCTCTCTCTCTCTCTCTCTCTCTCTCTCTCTCTCTCTCACACACACACACACATCGAGTGGGCTTTGAGAATTGCACCGATTTTCTTTCACGGCAAATTGAAGTTGAGTTTTTGCCAAGGTGAGCGAAATTCAGTTATATATCAGAGCAGAAAGATTAGCAGTGTGATAAATGCAATATTTTTTCTCGTAATAAGTGCAATGGAGGGAGCAGGCCACGCTGGACTACAAAACAGGCCACGGATAAGTATTTTTGATGAGAACGCAAACGGTCAACCTGTATTCTGTGATATCAGGTCGTGGAGAAAGGACGGACTGCGGGTTCGAATCCTCGATAGACAACAAAAGGAGCCTCCATAAACATGTCGTTATCAATAAGGTAATCACATTCATTAAGGCTAGTCAGAGGTTCGTTCAGACGTATTTTCCAAGCTTCATGGTTCAATTCATTTTATATTATTTGACGTTAATATGTTTGCTCAGTGTAATTTCTAGATTTTTTTTTGTTGCGGGTATTTGGCTTAGTAACATTGTAGCCATTTCAGAATGCTAAAATTCTTCTGTTCTTACTTTGGATTTTCATTCTTCTTGACTTGTTCGGTAACGACAAAAAATTTTTCCAAAGACGAAATACGTCCGATTTACGTTGTGTATATTTTAGAAATTTCGCCCACTCCTAGGAAACAATCAGCATCGTTAAAACATTTTAATATATGATTAAATTTAGCTGCATCTCGACTCCACAATGATTGCATAGAAACTTTTGCGTTTAGAACATTTTGCACAAAATGTTGGAATGTCTGAAAAGGAGGAAAGACAAATGTGGGGAAGCGGAGTTTGAGTTTACAGGTTGTGAGTTTGCTAAGCATCGTGGAAGGTTGTGAACCCATGGGAGGGGAATACCCGCTAAATGTGCGGAAAATATTTTAAAGGCAAATTTACAAACTGAGTTTCAGCATATATATATATATATATATATATATATATATATATATATATATATATATATATATATATATATATATATATATATATACATACATACAGATACATCATCATATACATATATACAAATATGTATATAAATTATATGTATGTAGTATACATATAAATACACACACACACACACATATATATATATATATATATATATATATATATATTTTCTCTCTCTCTCTCTCTTTCTCTCTCTCTCTCTCTCTCTATATATATTCTCTCTCTCTCTCTCACAACTATTCACAAATATTAAACCAAACATCGTTAAAAATTGAATTCATATATCTTGGGAATATACCCCAGAATAGTAATTCATCCTAAAACAGGAAGCCCTGGTTCAGATCTAGTGGGGCAGAAGCGTTTAAATATTATAATTCCCTTAGAGTGTAAGTTATCCCCACGGTATAATGAACTTGGTATTAAACAATGTTTGTGGCTTAATGCTTGTGAATGTAAAAGAGTCACTATGTTTATGTGACAGACACACACATACATTCACAAAATTGTGTGTATATACTGTATATATATATATATATATATATATATATATATATATATATATATATATATATGTATTTATGTATATGTATGTGTGTGTTCGTACATTCAGCATACGATTATGTGCCCGTAAATATGCTGACAGAAGATTGTGTTAGCCCTGCTGTTCTTTCCAATGTATTAAGGTAGATGTTACGCGTTTCATGGGCTTCGCGTCCTTGTTAGCTGCCACAACAGTCGGCTAAAAACTGTGTACACCCCTACATAGAAATAAAGATTTTAGTCCATAGCATCGTACGCTAAATTCAAGAAACCTTTTTTGTTTTACTGAAAGGCAAAGTCATGTTTAAACATTTTAACTCTGTTCTCGTGTTATGGGTCAGTGATCATAACATGTGTGTTTTTCTTTTTCTTAATCATGCGTATTAAGCATACTGGATTTGGTCACGTATGTGTATTGCACACCGTTATCAGTACCATGAAGTGTGTTTTTATATCGTGACTGTATTATTTCCAAGTTATACACAAGGTTTGAGATATTTAAGAAATGCTGTTTTCCAGTGCTTAGAATTTGGTTTGTGGTCAAATCGCTTGGAAACGATATAGGATAGGCCATCACCGGTGGTGAAGTTTCGTGGCTGCTCTCTACAGCATTTACTGGAGACCACTGAAAGATAGATCTATTTTCCGGTGGCCTTGAATATATGCTAGCGACTGTATAGAAAAACTCGATGGTGCTGACGCATATTTTGAAGTTGATATGAAAGTGACTGAACAGAGGCTGAAGCAGAATGTGATAATTTTCGTTTTATTACTCAGCCAGATGCTGCTTACTTAATATGTGTGGAATGGGTGGATAGTAGGCTAAATGTGAGCCGAGCGATGCACCACTCAGTCTGCATATGATGTACTGTAGGCTCATGAATGTTTTGAGTGACCACCAAGTGAGTTAAGAGTCAGGTCTAGGAATAGAAGGGAGACAAAATTTCTCGACTGAATGCTGATAAGGGAATCAAACAGACGCTATTAGGCGCTATAGTAGTGTTTAATATCTCTCGATTGAATGCTGATAAGGGCATTAAACAAGTGCTATCAGGCGCTATAGTAGTATTTTCATATCTCCCGACTGAATGCTGATAAGGGAACTAAACAAACGCTGACAGGCGCAATAGTGGTGTTTTAATATCTCTCGACTGAATGCTGATAAGGGACCCAAACAAGCGAGATCAGCCGCTATAGTAGTAGTGATTTAATAAACTGGGATATGAAATTAAATAAGTCGAAGCTGGTGTTTATGATATAGATTGTAAATCTGTATTATATTTTATGCTAGAAATATAAAAAATTGTTTAAAGCATATTTGTCCTCAATACATCATAATATTCGTTCGCTAATGAGGACGTTGACTGGAAATCTGAAGAACCTTACGAAAGCCAAAATCTGTGAGGGCAGAAATTAGCCGACAAACTACCGAAAACAAGTTTTTTTTTTCTTCCCCTGCGATCTTTAATGAAGCAAAACGAGTCTCTCCTGGATGATAATTAATTTCCCGCTTTAGTCTCTGTATCAACAACAGCAATTCCCCGTCGCTGCCAAGCAAGTCGTGCAAGCGCAATCTTTATAAATGATGCAATAATTACAGCTTTGGCAGAAGCAATGCAAAACCCCTTTTGTATTTAGACTCCGGCCCTTTTTCACAAACAGTCAGTATTTAATTTTCCGTACTTAGAAAAGCGCTGAACAAATTATATTTATCAGATGGCTGACGTATGAATCGGAGCCCATTCAGTGTGGGGATTCTAATCCTTTTCCCATCTCGGAAGATATTGCTCATATCAGTAGCTGGTGCGGTCGAATATATTGGTACGAAATTATGAATCCTTAGCAATAATGAAAGGCCGCTGGACCCTAATTTACCGCCATTTTATTTCTGCCTCGTGACACTTATGCACAGGTAATCACTGCTTCGTTTGTAATTACGTCGGTTCTATATTCTCTTAGACGCTGTACTTTCTACATATCTTTGCCTTTAGAGTACACGCGAGAGTGAATCTACACAAGTTAGCTTCGTCGGACCCTTGATTAGCGTAAATGAAGGCGACATTTGTGTTTATATATCTGTACACAGTACTCGGTACAAGCACGCGGAGCTTTGCATTTGTTTACGCTAGTTAACCGTGGATAAACATGTCTAAATAAGTATGTGTGCGGTGGTTCCGTTTGTATGATTTGCGTACTATTGTCCATAAATGCAGTAATACAATTAAGGCCTGCGTCTGTAGAGGAACTTTTATACAAAGAATAATAGGATACGACAAGAATAATAAAATACAAGACGTCTGTCAGCACTGGCGGATCCAGAAAAATTTCATGGGGGGTGGGGGACCAATTTTCGTATTATATACACATATATATTATTTCTTTAATCGATTTTTTATTTTTTCTTATTAAATTTATTTATGTCATTATCTAAATCTTCAGTATTATTATTTTATTATTTTTCATGGGGGGGAGGGCACGTTCCCATGTGGCCCCCGACCCGGATCCGCTAGTGTCTGTCAGTGCTGTAGGAGCGATGCAATATCTGCCCCCAGTTGCATCAGGTATTTGCAGCAAGTTTCTGAAAACGACGGTACCATTAAACTGTCTATAAGATCTTGAAAGCACGTGATTCGGATAAGAAAAATTGATCCTTAGCAAACCCGAAGCAACATTTGCAATACCTGCCCTAAGTTGCTTAAGCCAGGATCACGCGGTCTTATTTACAAATCCTTCTATATGAATAGAGAATTAACCTTCAAACCTAAAGAGTATTTGGTATCTCACAGTAAAAAAAAAAGCCAATAAAAAAAATTTAACCATGTGTTAGGGCTCTTTGTAGACCCGACTGTATGTTTAACAAATTGAGCCTTACTTTGCATGCACGTATTACTTCTTGCAGAATTGCTTACGGATATTTTAGTACGAGGCTTTGGTATCGGTTGATGCGTGTGAGCGAGTCTATTTCATTATTCTCTTTACCGGGTATGCAAGGGCTCGAGCATACCAAACTGCCAACAGAATGATGAATAATACCTTGATTTCGTATTATTTAACAAAA
>NC_089793.1:20010323-20020323 GCF_040412425.1 Macrobrachium rosenbergii | reverse complement strand
GTGAATAGGGTCTTAATAACCTTATTTTGGAGGTCGGTGAGGTAATGGTTGCTGATAGGGGGCGTTTCAGTGTTGCAGTACACTATGGAAACCTTGAGGGGAAAATGTTGCAGTACGCTATGGAAACCTTGAGGGGAAAGTGTTGCAGTACACTATGGAACCCTGCAGGGGAAAATGTTGTAGTGCACTATGGAAACCTTGAGGGAAAGAGGTTGCAGGATTCTATGGAATCCTTGAGGGGAAAATGTTGCAGTACACTATGGAAACCTTGAGGGGGGAAAATGTTGCAGTACACTATGGAAACCTTGAGGGGGGAAAACGTTGCAGTACACTATGGAAACCTTGAGGGGAAAATGTTGCAGTACACTATGAAAACCTTGAGGGGAAAATGTTGCAGTACACTATAGAAACCTTGAGGGGAAAATGTTGCAGTACACTATGGAAACCTTTAGGGGAAACGTTGCAGTACACTTTGGAAACCTTGAGGGGGAAAAATGTTGCAGTACCATGGAAACCTTAAGGGGGAAAAATTGTTGCAGTACGTCATGGAAACCTTGAGGGGAAAGTGTTGCAGCACACTATGGAACCCTGCAGGGGAAAATGTAGTGCACTATGGAAACCTTGAGGGAAAGAGGTTGCAGGATTCTATGAAACCTTGAGGGAAAATGTTGCAGTACACTATGGAAACCTTGAGGGGGAAAATGTTGCAGTACACTATGAAAACCTTGAGGGGGAAAACGTTGCAGTACACTATGGAAAACCTTGAGGGGAAAATGTTGCAGTACACTATGAAAACCTTTGAGGGGAAAATGTTGCAGTACACTATAGAAACCTTGAGGGGAAAATGTTGCACACACTATGGAAACCTGGAGGGGGAAAACGTTGCAGTACACTTTGGAAACCTGAGGGGAAAATGTTGCAGTACACTATGAAACCTTGAGGGGAAAATGTTGCAGCACACTATGGAAACCTTGAGGGGAAAATGTTGCAGTACTATGAAAACCTTTGAGGGGAAATGTTGCAGTACACTATAGAAACCTTCAGGGGAAAATGTTGCAGTACACTATGGAAACCTTGAGGGGGAAAACGTTGCAGTACACTTTGGAAACCTTGAGGGGAAAATGTTGCAGTACACTATTGAAACCTTAAGGGGGAAAATGTTGCAGTACGCTATGGAAACCTTGAGGGGAAAGTGTTGCAGTACACTATGGAACCCTGCAGGGGAAAATGTTGTAGTGCACTATGGAAACCTTTGAGGGAAAGAGGTTGCAGGATCTTGGAAACCTTTGAGGGGAAAATGTTGCAGTACACCTATGGAAACCTTGAGGGGGAAAACGTTGCAGTACACTATGGAAACCTTGAGGGGAAAATGTTGCAGCTACTATGAAAACCTGAGGGGAAAATGTTGTGTACACTATAGAAACCTTGAGGGGAAAATGTTGCAGTAACTATGGAAAACCTTTGAGGGGGAAAACGTTGCAGTACACTATGGAAACCTTGAGGAAACGTTGCAGTACACTATGGAAACCTTGAGGGGAAAATGTTGCAGTACACTATGGAAACCTTGAGGGGAAAATGTTGCAGTACACTATGGAAACCTTGAGGGGAAAATGTTGCAGTACACTATGGAAACCTTGAGGGGGAAAACGTTGCAGTACACTATGGAAACCTTGAGGGGAAAATGTTGCAGTACACTATGGAAACCTTGAGGGGGGAAAATGTTGCAGTACACTATGGAAACCTTGAGGGGAAATTGTTGCAGTACACTATGGAAACCTTGAGGGGAAAAAATCTTAATACCGCGTTCATATTTCCGTGGTTCGCTGTTGCTAGACAACATTTTGTTTTCCCCTGTATTTCTCTCCAGCTGTGTCTGTCAGCTTGACCGCCCCTTTCCCTTAGCAACAAAAACTGGGAATCAGGAGTATGCATAAGAGGAAAAAAAAAGCATAGAGAATAAAAAAAAAAAGTTTTAATTGTAATGGAATGGGAAACTTGAATCGTAGATCGCGTTTGGGGATACAGGGGAGTACATAAGGGTAAAAGACTGAGAGAGAAAAAGAAACGAACGACAACACAAAAGATGAATCTGAGCAAGTCAATTTGGAAGTAAATATGAAGCTAAAGGTTAATGAGCGATGAATATCAGCAAGCAAAGATGCAAGTGGAGAGATGCCATCTGAAGAGAATGCTGTATTCTGATAATCGAGTAGTATTTTAAATTTTTTGAAAATAGAGGATAGAAGACTTGCATGTCAGGATGATGTAAGAGTGAAAGAAGTTCACGTAAATTGGCGAATGCTTGTTAAAACGAGTGATTAGGATACAAGAAAAATGGAGAAACACCAAGAAATAACTGGAATACGGGTGAGGTGTTGCGGTATGGCAGTGATTGTTTAATTCTGTCATTGGTATGAGAGGGATAGCAATGTAATGGGCACAAGAGGCGTTGTTCCGCTGAACAAGCGAAAACTGTGTAAAAATGATAGGAGTATAATATTGCTAAGTTGGTTCAGGATCTTCCCGTAGGGTGTTAGTGCCGTCAGTTCACTTCATGCGGTGCACTGTAGTCATTACTTAAGGTTCTTTGCAGCGTGCCTTCGGCCCCTAGCTGCAACCCCTTTCGTTCCTTTTACTGTACCTCCTTTCATATTTTCTTTCTTCCGTCTTCCTTTCCACCCTCTCCTAACAATTGATTCATAGTGCAACTGCGAGGTTTTCCTCCTGTTACACCTTTCAAACCTTTTACTGTCAATTTCCTTTTCAGGGCTGAATGACCTCATAGGTCCCAGTACTTGGCCTTTGGCCTGAATTCTATATTCAATTCAATTCAGGAATATTATGCTTGTACCGTAAATATGTAAATATTTAAAGAACAGATGGAGGAACAGGTTTTGACGAGGAAGAGATTATCAGATCAACCGCTTATTTCCGAAAGAGTTAAGGGAATACTTATTGACAAAGGCGAGGAGTTGCATGCGGCTAGCCTGAATCCAGGGAAGGAAGAGTAGTGTAGCAATAGGTCAACCCCCTTCAAGTGCCAAAGGATCAGGGGTTTTCTAACAAATGGTGATCATTATTTAAATAAATGGAGTTGTTTTTATTAGTGAACATTGCCGAGTCTAATTTCTGTTTACCTGTTTTTCTGGCCAGTTATTATATTCCGAGCATAATTATTCGACGCAGATTTTCGTTATATGATTTTCCTCGAATGAGTGCTTTTGGTGAATTTGTGATGAAAAGTGCATTCAAAATGCCTGCTGGAATTTCTTCTCAATGTCAACAAGATCACTGTTTAAGAATCAGCAAGAAGTATGATATCAGTACTGAAATGATGAAAATGTCCTTGATTAGATTAATTCGATTGATAAAGGTACATTTTGAAGAGAAGAAGCAGAGTAGTATTTTGAAAAAGAGGAAAAACTATGGCAAGCAAATTTTAGAAAATTCACGGAGGGAGTGTAGGTAAAAATCAAATTACAAATCTGGATATTCCACGATATTGGATACGTCTTACTGATAAGGTGCCTCTGTTTGAGAAAAAGATATGGAAATGTATGGTGAAATAGACAAGGACAAAGGTAGTAGAAATATGATATCAATCAAATCAAAATATTAATAAGAAAAAATGAGTCGAAATTTCTTTAGCGCTATCGATTTTTCTGTACAGCCGCTACAACATATAATCAAGGCCACAGAAAATGGATCTATCTTTCGGTGATCTCTGTATAATGCTGTATGAGCCGCGGCCCGTGAAACTTTAACCACGGCCCGGTGGTGGCCTATCCTATATCGTTGCCATAAGCACGATTATGACTAACTTTAACCTTAAATAAAATAAAAACTACTGAGTCTAGAGGGATGCAATATGGCATGTTTGATGATTGGAGTGTGGATGATCAACATACCAGTTTGCAGTCCTCTAGCCTCAGTAGTTTTTAAGATCTGAGGGCGGACAGAAAAAATAGCCGAGGGCTTGACCGTGAGCCACGGCTGTATATGTAAATACGAAAGGGTGTGATACGTGTCTTGAGGACATCTTACACTTATTCTCGTTTTTATGCCATCACTTGAAGTTCATTAAGTAGATCCTTCTTGGTGACAAAGAAGAGAGAGAGAGAGGTATCCTTATTTATGTATGCAAAAAACTTGTTAAACTCGCATACTTTACGACCATACACTGCAGTTGAGTGCATGAAGTATTCTAAATGTATAAAAATGAAGAGAGAGAGAGAGAGAGAGAGAGAGAGAGAGAGAGAGAGAGAGAGAGAGAGAGAGGGTTGTATCCCTGTTTATACTTCATGTAAAAAACAATGAAAAATAAGGTCTTGCTTAGCTGACATACTGTACGACTATACACTGTAAGTGAATACATGTAGTTTTCTTAATGTATAAAAGGGAAGAGAGAGAGAGAGAGAGAGAGAGAGAGAGAGAGAGAGAGTATATCCTTATTTGTGCTTCATGTAAAAGCAATGAAACAATACGTCTTCTCTAACTGGCATGCTGTATGACCATACGTTGCAAATGAATACATGCAATTTTCTTAATGTATAATATTGTGTAATATTATTCACACCAAACTGATTCCACTCTATTATGCAGTTATACATAGCCGTACCACAGAAATATTCATCCATTCACAAAATACAATACTTTGTTAATACTTGACGTAGATGATAATGCTTCAAATTAGGAACCATTTCACAAGACCTACTATAAGTGAGCGCATGCGCTTAAGTATTTCACCAAGCTCACCGAGAAAACGAGCTTGACGTATCTCACCGTGAGCACTTGTATGTGTCACATACATTTGCCCTTTTCGCTTTGTGAAACGGTGGTTAGGGGTGCCTTAACCACGGTAACCAGGAGGAATCTTACAAAGGATCGAGATAGCACTTTACGTCTTGGTTAATAGCTCATGGTCCAAAGATTTTTCTCTTATAGTTAACGGCACTGTGTTTTATTTTACACAGACAAACTCACACACATGTATATGTATATATATATATATATATATATATATATATATATATATATATACATATATATATATAATATATATATATATATATATATATATATATATATATATATATATATATATATATATATATATATGTATATTTATTTATATATATGTAAATATATTTATATATGCATATTTATTTATATGTATGTATATATGCATGTATATATATACATACATATTTACGCATTATATATATATATATATATATATATATATATATATATATATATATATATATATATATATATATATATATATTTACTGTATATATATAACATATAGACAGATAAATAGATCACGTGTGTAATTATGCTGTATCTATGTACATTCATACTGAAGGCAACCAACAGAGCACTAAAATGTCTACTCACGTTTCCTGCAGTTGCCGGGATGCGAGTGTAGCTTGCGTTCTAAGAATGACCCGATCCAGGCCATGCTGAAGAAAAGCAGACCTGTGTCACATCATAGAACATCACTTAGTATTAGCTCATTCTTGCTGTAAGACCGTACTCCTGAGTATGGTTAGGGCAAATAGAATCAGTCAGATGTGCAAATGTGTTGCTCACAGACTCCATCACACAGAGTGGTCTAGAATTTCTTGAAGGGTCTCATCACTTCATCTTGTGTCAAGCTTCCTGCTTTTTTTTTCAACGCAAACTTCTGGTCATCATTCATACGCTATGTTTTGGCCAGAAATAGCATCAGTTGAGAATCTGTTATAATGATAATAATAATGGTTAGAATATCCACTTTTATGTATATAGGCTTATTTATTATAATGACAGAGCCAGCTTTTCTGTTATTACTTGCAAAACATTCTATTTTATATATATATATATATATATATATATATATATATATATATATATATATATATATATATATATATACGCTGTGGACTTTTTATGTATCACAATGCATGGCACAGAGGCAGAAAGTATGGCTTATCGTGTTCCATCATATGACTATTTACTTATTTCAAATAAGGAGTCTCCCGCGGCCGGCACCAATTTATTATATTTACATAGTAAACAACAAGGCGAGAAGAATCTTTTATATGAGGTTTTTCTTTAATATATCTTCATTACAAAAATGGCAACATGATTTCAAACAGCTTCATAAATGGCGTCCTTTGCGTCATTGCAATACTAAAGACCACCGCCGCTTTGCATTAATAACACTTCTCCAGTACCGCTCACTGGTCTTCAGAAATTTTGTATTTACCACACGGTTCCTGTTTATGAATTCTTCCAGTACGTTCTGCCTTGAACCCAGGTATATGTCAGACTGCTCTACGATCGCTTGGCACCTTCTAATAAATGAATGGAATGACGTCATCAATGGCATAAGTTATAGGCTTCGTTCTTAAGTAAAACTGTGAGGGTCTGTGACGTTATGTTTTATATGGAATATGAAAGAGAGCCAGGACGTCACGATACAGGAAGTTGTGGTTAAGTACGGCAGGGGTTTGGGCCGATATTGACGGATAGAGCAGGGTTCTCCGATAGGTTACGTAAACATTTAATGAAAATACATTGAACAAGGTTTCTTAGGGTAGCGTAGGTGTGCAGGTTGTTCTGCGGTGCCTTATTACAGGTAACAACGTTATTCTTCCATCGGGAGTTTGTTACGCGCCATATGTGCACATGGGCCTATTGTATTCTATGGTTGGACACTTGCTTTGTTGATTAATGGTCTTGTAGACTTATAGTAATGTTCGCTGGTTTTGAATAATAACAATAATAATAATAATGAGAAGAGAGTAGATGGAACCAGTCAAAAGAGCTAAGAACATGCCAGTGATGGGGAATAATAATAATAATAATAATAATAATAATAATAGTAATAATAATTTGAGAAGCCCTACCAAATTCTTTCATTTATTGCTAAATAACTGCTGCTGCTGAAACTCAAATAATTGACTGTGTATAAAATGATACCCTTCTCACTCAGTTTTTGAAAATTCAAGGGTAGTTTACATAAATAAAAATAACTTGTTCGAAAATTATAGCTCAAGGGACATACAGAAAAAATTTCGTAGGAGCTTAGGCATTTAATTGCCTTCATTTGCCTCTTCACTTTCTGTCTGCCTGTCTATCTCACTTTCCTTCGGCCATGTTTTGAGGCAATTATTGTTATGGCTTTAGTTTTCTGTAAAAGGAAACTATTGTGCCGGCTTTGTCTTTCCGTCCGCCCTCAGATCATAAAAACTACTGAGGCTAGAGGGCTGCAAATCGGTATGTTGATCATCCACCCTCCAATCATCAAACATAGCAAATTGCAGTCCTGTAGCCTCAGTAGTTTTTTAGTTTATATAAGGTTAAAGTTAGCCGTAATCGTGCATATGGCAACGATATAGGACAGGCCACCACCGGTCTTGGTTAAAGATTCATGGGCAGCGGCTCATGCGTCATTATACCGAGACCACCGAAAGATAGATATATTTTCGGCGGCCTTGATTATACGCTGTTTAGAAAACTCGATTGCGCTGAAGAAACTTCGGAACATTTATTACTTGTTTGTTGTTGAACTGACCAAGCATCCTTATCGTTTAGATGATGAGATTCATCTAAACGATAAGTATGCACACTTTATGTAAACGTTTGCGTGCTTGCATTTAGGCATGAAAGTAAATTATGCATGGTTGCATATTTAATTTTGAAATACTATTCAGTTAAATCGTCTTGCAATTTCTCACTGAGTGCAGAGTGCTCAGGTATTCCGGGAGAGATACAAATGATCAAATTAGTTTTTTTATTAACAAGTATAATGCACTAATAAAGACGTATATTCTCGTAAGTAAAATGGGAATACAAAACCTAACTTACAAAGTTAAGTTAGTAAAGTTCTTGGTGAAACGCAGCAACTGAACTGAAATAGCTATAAATTTATTATCAAAAACGGAATTTAAAAAAAAATGCAAAAAAATCCGAGGAATGAAACAAAAATTTCAAAGAAAATCTGAGGAAAAACCCTCAAAGGCAGATGAAACCACCAAAGGAACCGAAGAAAATAAAATAGAGCAGTGAAAGGCAATAAAACAAGGAAGATGAAGAACTCGGGACGAATTATTTTGTAGCAAACACTTTGATAAAGATAATATGCACTTAAAGAAGTACAATAAAATGCTGGAACATGTATATATTTAATTAAAGCAATAGGTGCGTATATGTTTATCAAGTATGCACTTCCATTTATTATATATATATATATATATATATATATATATATATATATATATATATATATATATATATATATATATATATATATATGTATGTAATATATGTATGTGTTGCATGTATGTATGTATACACATAAATTAGATAGATAGATAGATAGATATGCGCGAACACCTGACAAACAGAATTATCAGCCTTAACAATCTACTGTATGAGACTGAAATCCATATGCAAATCCCGAACTTGTTTTTCCTTGCAATTGCTTTATGAACATTTGTGGATCAATAATTTCAATTTCAGTGGGCTTTCCTCCTCCTCCTCCTCCTCCTCCTCCCTCCTGATTCTCTTCTCCTTTCTTCTTCTTCTTCTTTCTTTCTTCTCTTCTCTTCTTTTCTTCTTCTTCTGCTTTTCTCTTTCCTCCTTCCTTTTCCATTTTGTCCTCTCCTTTGTGCTTTTTGCCGTTAACGAATGCGATGCTATCGACCTGCCAACGATCCCAATGGGCCATTGTGAGCATGCGCAGTAAGCTAACTGATATCATATCTGGAAATCGTCTGCCGTTTACGATGGCTGAGGTTTGAGCTCGAGCAGTTAAATTCATTCAAGATCGGGATCAGCTCCAACAAGTATTAACATCCTTGCTTGAAAGCATGAGCGAGTAAGACCATCTGATCTCGATGGTTTATCCAAGCAATCGGTAAGTCACAATTAAAGCACGTTTAAACTTTTATTATTTCTGTCCGAATAAAATGTAGAGCACCACATACGTTTAAGACATTGATTTTCCCATTATTGTCTTGTATTATTTTTTTACCATTTGTTTTTATTTGATTTTTTATATGAAAGAACACCTTTTTATGGGCCAGGAAATATTCAGTTTATTTTTGCTTTTATTTTCCACCATAATATAGCACTGTGCATAGCTACATTTCAGTATATATATTTTTTTAAATCTGAACATAATAGATGATGTAATGACATTTATAGAAACGAGACAATCTAGTAATTCTAAAAATCTTTGAACGCCGAATTCATTTTGGAAATCTTGAAATATAACCAGCTGGAAAATTCGATGTGAACAAAACCTGATTTTATTCAATCTGCAATATATACTAAGAAAGATATACCTGAACCCTGATAGAGGCTTTTGAAAGTAATAAAAGCTAGATGATTATGAAAATATAGTAAAATGAGAAGACCCTAGATTATGTAGAACGCAGTAAAGTTTTAAATTTTAAATTCTAACGAAAAGGAGCGGCAGCTTCCAAAGTATTCTGCAGAGAAAGGGATCTCCGAAATGAAGTAATTTAACGATCCTTTAAGTCTTGTTTCCCACAAAAAGAAGATATATTAAAAATTTAACAATAAAATTATTAGAAAATCAGTCATAAACCAAATTCAACCCCTGTAGAGGGATATGCCGCTAAAATTTTTATGGGGTGCAATTGTGCACATTACTTGTTGTCTTTGTAGTGCTTTGCCCTAGCTGCAACCTCTTTCGTTTATTTCACTGGACATCCGTTCAAATTATCTTTATTCCATCTTATTTTCCAACCTCTCTTAACAACTGCGAGATCTTCCTCTTGTTACACCCTTCAAAACCCTCTTCGTCCTCAGTTTTTCTTTCTGCGCTGAATGACCTCAAAGGTCACTTGTAGATAGATGTATATATATATATATATATATATATATATATATATATATATATATATTATTTATTTATTTATATTTATTCACAAATACCAAGTCAAAATTCATTTACCCTAGGAATAACTTACCACCAAATTAA
>NC_089793.1:19982823-20005323 GCF_040412425.1 Macrobrachium rosenbergii | reverse complement strand
CACAAATGTCCGTGATGCTGCATCTTGTCCTTTGAAGTAGTGTATAACAAATAAGTGTCCAAATATATATTGTAAGGATGACCAAAAAAAAAAAAAAGGAAAGAAAGAACCTGATGTTCATTTGCTTCACAGTTCCGCACCAGGAAGTGATGATGGTATATTCCAAACTTTTTTGGCCCGCGGGACAATGTGGTCCTTAGGGTAGTCATCAGCCTACAAGAAGTTATAATTTTTATGAAGGCATAGTTAAGTATGAACAAGACACAGGAACTTCAACAAAAATTTACTGTATTTCAAAACATAAAAAATTTAATTCATATTGTAATGGCTGGTACTAACACTTCTCATCGGGGCGTTGCATAAAAATAAAAATCACTAATCCATTTTAATTCGAAGACGTAGCCATTGGTGCCACATGAACACAAAAACAACAAAACAAAACAGAGACACGATGAAGCAAATATAAACTTTATACACGTAAGATAAGACAAATCTCAAATGACGTATCCCTACGAAGGTGAGTCATCTGTCCTTCAAATGTGTAATGTCCCCTCCATGTCCCTCGAATGGTTTTGGGTTTTACGCCCTTTATACCCAATTCTCTCTCTCTCTCTCTCTCTCTCTCTCTCTCTCTCTCTCTCTCTCTCTCTATATATATATATATATATATATATATATATATATATATATATATATATATATATATATATATATATATATTTCGTATATATATATATATATATATATATATATATATATATATATATATATATATATATATATATATATATATATATACATATATTATATATATATATTATATATATATATATATATACATATATATATATATATATATATATATATATATATATATATATATATATATAGATGTGTGTGTCTGTGTGCGTGCGTGTGCGTTTAAGAGACAAAGACTGAGACCGACAGGAAGTTATAATTATATTGCACTTAACCCATAAATTAACGAGGCAGAACATGACTGACCAACCACAACATTTCTGTCTCAGTGTTTTGAGAAGGAAACGTTCCTACACGTTTAAAGAAGTTGCTTTGGTAGATGGCCTAGTCAAAATGTTTCCTTGAAACTAAGGCGAAACAGGATTTTACTCAGAGGCGTCCTGCGTTACCTTCTCCTACCTCTCTCCCCATGTTCTTTCCTGCCTTCTGCTCCCACTCCTACCCGTTATCTCATTACCTTCCTTTCTTCTTTCTTTCCAACTCCCACTACCTGGTCTTCATACCCTCCGCTTCTAACTCTCCTTCCAGTCATAGCTTCCTGGCATTCCGCTTCCTCTGCCTTTTATGTACATTTCCTCTTCTCTTTGATTAAGCCTTCCCTATTCGTTCCCTTCTATTCATCCTTGCCTCTCTCACCCTCCCCTCCCCTTTCACACTTCCCCCCGGCATTACCAGACAAGCGGCGTCTGTGGAATGACCTGGTGCGGTTGCAAATTTGTCATGCACGTTTTCCTCGTACCTCTTTGGTTGCGCTGCTTCAGACCTTCAGGCATTTCTAAATACCAGTGGGGAGAGAGAGAGAGAGAGAGAGAGAGAGAGAGAGAGAGAGAGAGAGAGAGAGAGAGAGCTTTATTCGCTGTTTTATTTTACGCCTTGTACTTGCGTGAAATCTAAGAATCGTTGCAATGTATTAAACTTTATAGGATTATAGGAGAACTGGCTTTTCAGGAATTGCGGAATATAGCTGAGTCCATTTTCACTGCAATACATTTTTTTATAGTGCGTAAGAGACACGGATATGGATGGATGATATTTCGCAGAAAGTGAAAGTACGGGGATTTAATATATTATATACCTCTGTTTATCACTCAGACCCGAAAATATCACCGGTATTATTTTACCATCGGTAATGTGCAAGCGTATTAATGCATAAGATCATAGATATTTATACATGTCTCCGTATCATTGCAGCTGAAATAAGATTCCTTTGTTGTTCTTATAATCTAAAACCATTTCGTGCTTGATACACATATACAATAATGATTGAAATCCAGTTCAAGAATATGTGAAATGACTTGTATATGTTTATGTAGTGGTTGACATTTTTGAGAGAGAGAGAGAGAGAGCGCACTCCGGTTATTTCAAGGTCAAGGCAATCCTTCGTCACTGCCTACGAGCAGTTATTTCTGATGAATGGGAAACTTTTCTCACTTGACATTTCAGTGTTGCCATCCGCATCCACACTTAGGAAATTACGCAATAGACTTACGATTCTGGCAGTTTTCGTTTTTCCTTCATAAGTTTTCCAATATTATACATATTTCTCTTACTTCTGGCAAATTAAAGAAAAAACTTGGTGAATAAAACAAGCATAGATCGTATTTTTTTTTAGAATATCATACAAAATTTGTGGACAATAACGCTTCATGTTTTACACTGTTCCTCCTCTACTCTATGTGAGGTTTTGAACCTGGAATAATGAAAAGGATATTATTCTCCTTAGTTCTTTTTCTCATCAACCAAATATAAACTTTTTTCCAACAAAACGTTGGTGGTCCGTCTCAAGAAGAGTAACTATGGAGGCAGCAGGGAAACAATCAGTAGGAAGGCTCAGAAAGCCGTGGAAAAGGGGCGAAATGAAAACCTAAACCGGATGAAATTCAGAAATATCGCAAATAATCATTGTACAGTAATGCTAACAAGTAAAAAGTGCGCCGGAGTTTCTTCGGCGCAATCGAGTTTTCTGTACAGCGACTACAGCGTATAATCAAGGCCACCGAAAATAGATCTACCTTTCGGTGATCTCGGTATAATGCTGTATGAGCCGCGGCCCTTGAAACTTTAACCATGGCCCGGTGGTGGCTTATCCTATATCGTTGCCAGAAGCACGATTATGGCTAACCTTTAACCGTGAATAAAATAAAAACTACTGAGGCTAGAGGGTTGCAATTTAGTATGTTTGGTGATTGGAGGGTGGATGATTAACATACCAATTTGCAGCCCTCTAGCCTCAGTAATTTTTAAGATCTGAGGGCGGACAGAATAAATTGCGGACGGACAGACAAAGCCAGCGCAATAGTTTTCTTTTACGGAAAACTAAAAATGAAAAAGAATAGTAATGGGCAATTGATGAGCTAAGATTTGTAACGGAAAAATTCTTCTAATTTCCAGCCTCAAAGGTCATGACTTTGCAACGAAGACGCCAACAGTTTTATTGTTAGTTTTCCGTAAAAGAAAACTATCGAGATAGCATTTTGTCTGTCCGTCCGCCCTTACATCTTAAAAAACTACTGAGGCTAGAGGCCTGCGAATTGGTATATTGTTCATCCACACTCCAACCATCAAACATTCCAAATTGCAGCCCTTCAGCCTCAGTAGTTTTTATTTTTATTAAGGTTAAAGTTAGCCATGATCGTGCGTCTGGCACCGCTATTGGTGCCAAGCTGTAGGTACCAACAACACAGGCCACCACCAGGCTGCGGCTAAAAGTTTCATGGGCCGCGGCTGAGAATTTTATGGGACTTGGATGAGAGTTTCATACAGCATTATACACTGTACAGAAAACTCGATTCCACCGAAGAAACTTCGGTGCATTTTTTACTTGTTTATTATTGATGCTATTCAAATTATTCTCACTGCAGTAACAATAATATAACTTAACGGAGACTCATTCAGTCAAAAATAATTGAAGTTTGTTAAAATCATTTGAGATTAAATTTAACATTTGTCAGAGTTTTCACTCGGAAAAAGTCGGTTGGCCATACCTGCCTTTCATTTGATTCACCTGCATAATCTAACTTTATATTTCTTTTTACTTTGTTGTAGCATTAATTTATTGTCCTGTTCTTATAATAATTAGCATTCCTACTTCTGCTGACTCTTGCCACATTAGTTTAATACTTACTTTCCTTATTTCTTCACTCATAATACCCAAGATGTATTTAACCTTCTTTCTTCATATACCTACATGTTTTTTTTCGAATTTTTCCTTTTGTTCCTTGACGTTTGTTACTGTCATAAACTCCATTAACATATTTTTCCAAATATGATTTATTATCCTCAAAATATTCTTGCACTTTACACTTTCAGGTAGCCTGGAAATGGTCTACATATATCCGTTCGCAATGTAAATAAGTTTAGGATCTTCAGAGAGAGAGAGAGAGAGAGAGAGAGAGAGAGAGAGAGAGTGTTATGAGTGCCCCGTCAAGGCCATTCCGTTTGAATGGTATACATTTTGAATAAGACATAAACGCTCACGTCTAGTGTTTTATGTCTCCTCTTTTCTATTTATCTCTCAGTCCTAGCTTCGACTTACAATAGTCAACTGTCACTTCGGTACCTAATTTATTACTAAGGTCAAATGAGACATGCTGGATTTTAAGGAATGCGCCCATTTGTCCCTCCTCGTCCGGTTCGAGAATCGAACAAGGGTCCCTCAGTTTGTGAATTAAGTGCTTACCGCTGTGACACACACTTGTACACACACACACACACACACACACACACACACACACACACACACACACACACAGAGAGAGAGAGAGAGAGAGAGAGAGAGAGAGAGATAGATCATTGCCAGAGGATTGTGCAGTATGCGGTATATTTAAGAAATACATTTTGTTCATTCCGAAACAAACCAGCTATTTAGGTTAATATGTCCACACGTGAAATTTCTTCTACGTGCAGCACTGAGCGAGACTTTTCAAGGACAACGCGACAGTTTGCAACAGGTGTTCCTCCTTTAGAGCACACCTTATCTCTCCGATGTCACAACTAAAAAAAAAAAAAAATACTGAACTTACAGTCTCCTGCAACTGGGACTCAGTATTGAAAGTAATTATATTGCTATAAAGATAAGTGAAATGGATGTTGACCCGTGTCCCATTAAAATACAGGATCAGACTTGCGGACAATTCATCGATAGTCGGAGACACGTAGGAAGTAGATTGATTTAAAGAACGTAAACTCTGTTACGTATTTTAGCCTTACCTATCCCAAAGTAAACTATTACAGTTCGCCATCTATGTTTGTGTTTAATCTTGATTTGACGATTCTATGTTACAGAATGGAACGTCATCGTAGAGAGACTTAATCTGAAATACTCGTATCTGAATATGATCGCTCCCAACTCACTACTTCCGGTGCAACACAGAACCTTGCAGAGTATCCCTTTGAAACGTATACGGTTTACTGATTTCCGAGAATAACAATAATAGCAAACTGAATAAGAAATCAGAAGAAATAATTCAGTCTTTACTCTAGCTGTTGTTAAAATCGTTCAACTTTAGACCTAATAATTGTACCATTTCTCCCTTCCCTTCCGTGTTACCCAGTATCCAAGATTGTTTGTGTTGCGAAGATTCAGATAGATTCTCCTGAACTTAATATAATTTTTTGTTATTCTTTCGAAATATATTCCTGATGAGCTGGAAATATGTAATATTGTGCCTGATTGCAACAGTTATAGTCAAGTTTCTCTCCTGTCAGTGCTCTGTCAGGTTGTTAAAAAATCTATCCTTAAAACATTATGCAAACATCTTACATTTGCACATTTGATTAACGACAACCATTGCACTTGCAGTAAACAGCTGGGCACTTCTGATACCCATTCAGGTCAAATTACCAATATCTAAGAAAACTTTGAAAATGGATGCGAGTCCCGACTTGTTCAGTTCACCTTCAGTTTTAGGACTGAACTATTTAACAGTCGCCATGAAGCTCATATATTTTATCACCGTAATTTTGGTGTCGGATGATATGTTTTTGATATCATTTATTGCATTTTCAATGACTATTATTATTATTTCAGTAAATGAAACCTATTCACATGGAACAAGCACACAGGGGCCATTGACTTGAAATTCAAGCTTCCAAAGAATGTTAGTTTCAACCTCCCACCGCAGACCCCACACTGCAGCAGTAACTGATCATTATACAGAGCCAGTGATTTTTCATCGGCCCGGGGGAGACGCGAACCCGCGACATCTGAGTGTCATGTCACGACACTAACCACTATACCAGCGGACTAGCATCAAAGAGTTCTTTTTTTTTTGGTGGCGTCTTAATGGTCTTATGGCTATCATAAAAAGAAAATTACGCCGGATATCCCGTCTTCGAGGGCGACAAGAATTTTTGAACAGAAGTTACTGGATTATGATGCCTTGTGTCAGCAGAGTGAGTCTGTTGCTTATTCCGGATAGAAGTTATTCGTATATGCTTCAAGGTCAATGTTTACTCCCCAGTTTGATCACTTGATTGACAAATTACCTTAAACCTTAAGACTTTGAGGATATTTACCTGTAGATTTACTTGTGGACTGGTTCCACCCATTGGGGTTTGGGGTTAATACCTCTTGGAGATCCTCCCCTGAGAGAGAGAGAGAGAGAGAGAGAGAGATAAGAAAATGTTTGCTGAAATAAAGTATAAAGTAAAAAGTACACAGAAACTCCGTGCACCCAACGGGATGCAACCATGAAAATCTGAAGAGAACAAAATAAGATTTGAGAAGAAACAGGAAAGACCAAGGCTTCGTTTACAATAAAGCCTTGATTTACGTCTCAAACCGAAGCCAAACAAAGGAAGATCGAGGCAAGGGGAAAAGTCCCTAAACATAATAGATCAGCCAAGTGAGAGAGGATTAAATAATGATCATGCAAGCAGCTCGCGCGCGCACGCACGCATCCACAACCACAAACTCACACACACACACACACACACCTGAATGATGTCGATCCTGGTCATAAACCAAATAATTTCTCCGCTGACATGATAGCGGTAAAGACCACATGTTTCTG
This sequence comes from Macrobrachium rosenbergii, assembly GCF_040412425.1. NCBI lineage: Eukaryota > Metazoa > Arthropoda > Malacostraca > Decapoda > Palaemonidae > Macrobrachium > Macrobrachium rosenbergii. Next base: position 19,998,550 of record NC_089793.1, on the reverse strand, counting down.
CCGTTATGCCTGTAATTACGGATTTAATGATGACTAAAAGGTATTCTAAGTGTGATGAAAAGAGACGGAATACCTGAGCGTGAGGAAGGTCAGTAACGAAAGCTAATGATAATTTAGCCGGTGTGGTCTTTGCTCATCTACCAGCATTTTTCTTTTTAACTTGACGGGCAGTGAGTGAGTCGAAGTTTTGGACGACTGGAAAACTTACGCAAATGACAGTTATTATCTGCACTTTAATTTCCTCACCAACTCTTTGCGATGCGTCCCCTGGTAATTGAACTTTTAATATCTGGTAATGCTATATTTTTTGTCTACTTCTTTTAGGTGTAACATAATTTCTTCACCATTGCATTGGATAACTTCCTAAGCAGTTCGTCAAACTTTTGGAAGGTTTGGTTTGAGGAGGATGTCCCTCATAATTCAACGACAAATGCTTCCAAAACCTTAATTATACCGTTTTAAAACTTGTTGTTTATTGCCTCTGAGTAGGACTTTAGAAGCTGAACCACAAATTCAGATATTAATTTTTTGACAAATCGGAAGTCATTTAATGTCGGAAATAATCCTGCAACTAAAGTCAGTAATTAAAGATCATCAAGTCTACAAGAATTCTACAATTATAGTCTTCAGCAAGATGACTGGCATCGTATACAGTAGCTAGGAGAAGAATGTCCAGTATTATCAATCAGTCACCGAACATATTTCTAATAGTCTTACAAATTAGTGAAAACATCACAAAAAGAAAATATTTTTCAAAGAAAAAATCGAAAGCTAGAATTTATGGGAGGGTGTTAATGTTATAATGCTGAAGTGGAGGCTGCGAGATCGGATTGGCCGAGAGTTATCTGATATTATCCTGTAATACAAAATATGATAACTTCTATTTTTTTTTGTGTAGCTTGAAGCTGAATGAACATTTTCTGATAATTCCGTAATAAGGAAAATGTGATAAGATTCTGAAGCTGAGTCATACGCCCAGTTTCTCTCTTGCCTAATCTAACAAGTTTATATATATATATATATATATATATATATATATATATATATATATATATATATATATATATATATATATAACAACAAAATACAATTATTAACCTTTTAACCTTAGGTAATAAAAAGCCAATATTCAGTTTATAACACATATATCTAACAAAGGAACTCTCTTAACTATCGTGATAATATGTTTTGATATAATAAAAAAAATCTCCCTGCATCAGTAAATCTAACCAATACCCTCTCAGTAAGAGGGTACATAGTTAACGTGCCAAGAACTTGGTGATCCTCAGCTATTTTCTGTTTATGCATGCATGGAAAATTTCATTTATGCCAAAATATGACTTTATTTTTCAAGTGAGCTTGGACTGAATGACTGATCGAAGCCTTTTAATAAGTAGCGCTAAGAACTTTAGTAGAAATTTAATCAAAATTATGTTGTCAATTATTTAACTCACTTTTTATGTATTAGTTTAATTTTTACCTCATACTTAAGCCTTGTTTATGAAATAGCTCTCATAGTATTAGACGCCTCAAGATTCAGAAGGAACAGTTGGAATAAGTAAAACCAAGAGCAGATCATTGTTTGAGTTTGACCTTGTTTGTTTACACGTGAATAATATTTTGCTCCCATTCATAATATTTCTTAAAGCAAGAAATGAAAGCATGCTAGTAAATACATATATATATATATATATATATATATATATATATATATATATATATATATATATATATATATATATATATTGCATTATATATATGTATATATATTATATATATATATATATATATATATATATATATATATATATATATATATATATATATATATATATATATCATATATTTTTTTTTTCTCTTATGCAGTTTCTATTGAAGTCAGTGGCATTGTCGCGGATACTGTCGTCTTATCAAGAATTGAAATCAGTCTATACTTCTTTTCCTCTGATAAGCTTCTCAGGAGAAAGAAAAAATTATTCGAGGGTCTTTCCACTTATTTTTCCTTTTCTGGTCAACGGATAGTTTCTCCATCTCTCTCGGAAGCGTCTTCAGGAATGGATTACAAATCGACATTCAAGCTTTTTAATCAGTCTATACTTCTTTTCCTCCTCTGATAAGCTTCTCAGGAAAAAGAAAAAAAAATTGTCCGAGGGTCTTTCCACTTATTTTTCCTTTTCTGGTCGACGGATAGTTTCTCCATCCCTCTCGGAAGTGTCATCAGGAATGGATTACAAATCGACATGCAAGCTTTTTATTACTGCATGCAGACGTTTGAATTTCATAAATGACATCATTGAGGTGCTACATATCTATATATTCGGAGGGTCTCATTCTCTCACTGGTTGTCTGGGCGACAGCATGGGCATTTCTGCTATTTCCTATGCCGTAGTTTGCAGCCAAGGGCACGGACAAGGGCGTGATTTCGGTCTCTGGCCGATAGTCTTAATTTGCTTTGTAGTCGGTAGGTGTGTCCAGGGGTGTTCTGTCGCTTATGTCTCCCTTCGGATTCTCGTGGATGTCCTGTGGTTTCCTTGAAGAAGGGGGATGAAGTCTGCATTCCTCTGAAGGGAGGATGAAGTCCGCATCCCTCTGAAAGGAGGATGAAGTCCCTGTTCCTTTGAAGGGAGGATGAAGTCCGCGTTGCTCTGAAGGGAGGATGAAGTCTGCACTCCTCTGAAGGGAGGATGAAGTTTGTGTTCCTCTGAAGGGAGGATGAAGTCCAGGTTCCTCTGAAGGGAGGATGAAGTTTGTGTTCCTCTGAAGGGAGGATGGAAGTCCAGGTCCCTCTGAAGGGAGGATAAAGTCCAGGTTCCTCTGAAGGGAGGATGAAGTCCAGGTTCCTCTGAAGAGAGGATGAAGTCCATGTTCCCCTGAAGGGAGGATGAAGTCCAGGTTCCTCTGAAGGGAGGATGAAGTCCACGTTCCTCTGAAAGGAAGCTGAAGTCCACGTTCCTCTGAAGGGAGGATGAAGTCTGTGTTCCTCTGTATATACAGGAAATCGAGCTTTATCCCGCCTTCTTCAATGAAACCACAGGATATCCGAGGGAATCCGAAGGGAGGCATGAGCAATGGAACACCCCTAGATACGGCTACTGACAATGAAGAAAATTAACTGTCGGCCAGAGACGGGGATCACGCCCTTGCCCTCGCCCTTGGCTGCAAGTCGTGGCATAGGAAGCATCCTACAGAGCACCATAAATGCCCATGCTGCCACCCAGATGGCCAATGAGAGAATGAGACCTGCGGACCAATAGAAATTCAGCACCCCAATAACGTCATGTATGAAATTAAAATGTCTGCATGCAGTATTAAAAAACTAGTATGTCGATATATAATCCAGTCCTGATGACGCAGCCGAAAGAGGTGGAGAAACAGTCCGTCGACTAAAAAAAGGAAAAGTAAATGGAAAGAATCTCGAACAATTTTTCCTTAATCCTGAGAAGCTTACCAGAATAGGAAAGAATACGTAGACTGATTCAAAGTCTTGATAAGAAGATAGCATCCGTGAACAATGCCATTAACTTCATTAGAATATTTATATATATATATATATATATATATATATATATATATCTGCAACTGATTTATCTCGTAGAAAGCAGAGTCTTGATAGAAAAGATGAAAACCAGTACTTGTACACAAAAACATCCCTTATTCAGTAATGACTACCGGTTTCGGAGCAACTGTCTCCATCTTTAGGTCTGACAATAAACACGGAAAGAAAAATGGGAAAATCACTAAAACAAATATATACACTGATATTTATAAACAACATAAGATTGTAGCGCTGGAGGTACGATGTCTTTGTGTGTGTGTCTGTATATGTATATGTATATATATATATATATATATATATATATATATATATATATATATATATATATTATACATATATAATGCTTACGAATTTATGATGTTCTCAAATATTAAGTCACAAATAACGGTTGATATCGGATTCACTACACCTTTGGAATAACTTAAACCCAACGGGAATAATGATTGATAAGTGCACTTGCCCAGGACACCATTCTAACTTGGGCGTTTGGTTTAAATACCACGATAAACAGTTGATTTTGGCCACTTGGTTATCTCCTAGTACTTATCAAAATAATCCCCATTGGGTGTAAGTTATTATGAAGGCGTAGTGAATTATATATAAACTTGGCTATCTCCTAGTACTTAATAATCTCCATTGGGTGTAAGTTATTATGAAGGCATAGTGATATATATATATATATATATATATATATATATATATATATATATATATATATAAATATATGTATAAGTATATATATATATGTATGCGTATATATACTGTATATATATACATGTATATATATGTGTGTGTGTTTTCCCGAAATAGTTGGAGTGACGGCCACAAGCAGCTTGAATAGCAAGCACCCACCAGGAGGTTCCACAGGTTGATCACGCAATATTGATTGTGGCTGTCAGGTCCCAGGACAAGTCCTGTACCTCGTCGAGTGCAGATTATTCTCATTCTATCAGTGATCCATTTAATGCCGATTCGAAATTTAATCGCTGGAGTCTGAGTCAGACAAGAATGTTTAAGGATGCATTCGGTTCTTGCGGAACAGATCCGGCTGTTCGAAATTTGCTGTTGTTTTTGTAAGTTCGTTTCGTTCGCCGTCGGAATATCATCTAGAGTGGCCGCAGAGGAGCTGAGAATGGTTATTATTGATGACTGAGAAACGTTTACATCCATCGTTTCCCCTTCCGTCGTCTCTGTTTTAACATCACGCAACAAACTGTTTTTCCTACTGTTGTTGTTTTCAAACCACTAGTTTCCAAAGATGACAAGTTTCTCAAAACATTCTCTTCGTTCAGTATACATATACAGTATATATGTATTAACATTTTATATCTGTACATATATATATATATATATATATATATATATGTATTGTATATATATATATATATATATATATATATGTATTGTATACTTACATAGACACACACACACACACACACACACATATATATATATATATATATATATTATATATATATATATATATATATATATATATATATGTGTGTGTGTGTGTTATTTGTGTTTCTGTGTTAACGTGGTTTTGTGTATATGAACCCAAGAATTTGAGTATCTTATACACAAAGAAGTAATGACGGAGGGAGAATGTGATAAAAGAGTTTGCATCGATAGGCCCTATTATTCAGGGACGTTGAAGAATAGAAATGAACAAACGCACTGTCGAATCATTGTCAACTCGGGAAGCAGCGCAACAACAGGAAGCGAGTGGCCAGTGATGAAATCTGAACTAAATCTAGAAACGTTTCGCGTGTTTACATCATCTCGTAATAAACTTTAGAGATAAATAACAGCCGTTGTTCAAACCCCTCCTGGTGCAGAAATGCGCTGAAGTTTCTTTTGGCGCAATCGAGTTTGTATGTGGCAAAGCGTATGAAACTTCCTGCAGGCCACGGCCCATGAAATCCTCAGCTGCTGCCCATAAAACTCATGTTGTTGGTCTTGCAGCAGAAAGCCACAGACGCACGATCATGGATGTAACTTTAACCTTAAGTAAATAAAAACTACTGAACACCAAAAGGCTGCAATTGGTATGTTTGATGATTGGAGGGTGGATGATCAACATACCAATTTGCAGTCCTCCAGCCTCTGTAGATTTTAAGATCGATGGCGGGCAGAAAAGTGTGATTGCGGACAGATAGAGCCATCTCAATAGTTTTCTTTTGCAGAAGACTAAAATCCATAAAGAAAACAGACAAACAGGATAAATCAAAGCCCTTCTTCACGCCTGACAATACTAATGATAATGGACTTTAATTGTATTATTTATAACGTGTTGGTTTTATTGGTGATACAGAGACTGTTCATTGGCAATGATATTTACAAGTCAAGTCTATGAATGTCTTTAAGCAGTTCTAAATACGTATGTGTATGTAGTGTACGTATGCATACGAGTATACGTCGATATAATCTCATTTGCATTTGAACAGAATCTTTGGTACGTACTACCATTGCTGTTTCCATTTATTATTATTATTATGCGAATGTACTCCAAGAAGAAATCAAATGCTTTGCCAAATGAATAGACATCATCCTGAAACCTAAATAACCCTATGAAGAAACTTACCAGAGTCCGTTCATTAAAAAAATCCGGTCGAATTTAGAAAGAAAGAGATGGGCAACGAAAGGATTTTTTTTTTTTTTTCATTTGTTTGTGTTTATACGCTTGTCCAGATTTTCTAAATATTAAAGCTAAGAAGTAATAAGATACTGGGGAGTTTAACACAATATTATTAACAAAGTTACCAGCGAAGGCTAAGTGTTCATACAGTAACATTTCAGGTGAAAAATTTACGACAAAAATTTGTCTTTTAGATGTTAAAAGGGAAAAAATGACTAAGCACATAACTCATAACCTTTTCGTGATATTACGATATATTCATAAGTGTACAATGAGCCAAGAGCCAATAAAAAGTTTTTTTTATAGATACGGTAATTATTACAAAAATATCTTTGTATGGTTTCTCTAAGGAAACTAATAACGCATTGTTTGCTTTTTAGCTTTTCTTGGTTGGGAGTTTTACATAAATGCTTGTTGTTTAACGTTTCCAGACACAGGGAACTTAATTTTAAAACAATTAATGACGTACTGCTGAAGCACAAATGAGCACAAAGATATTTTGGTTTTTCATCACATATGTTTTGTCTTTTTTATAATAAACTAAAAATTGTTAAACAAAACCACAAACATTTAGATATTCGTTGTAATAATCCTGCTCTAATGATATCTGAGCACTCTAAACCCATAACGCCTTTTCTGTTATTTATATTAAAAGATGACTTTCAGTTTGGGATCTGCAATCCTGGTTCTTTTACGGTGTTACTGAAAATGGGATTTTCCTGACGTCTTGGCGACACTTCAGACTTCGAAATAATATAATAATAATAATTCGTGTCATATCGTAAAGATACAAAGTTAGAAGTTAGATTCGAAAAAGTTATCTTGTTTAAAATATCCCTAATTAAGTTGAAAGACCATTTGTTTGATGTCCTAACCTTTCTTAGCAAGTTTGCCCCTTCACGAGACTAGTGCCAAAGTTACCTGTTCGTAAAATGTTATGTATAAGCACACAATATTTTATTAATATTATTACTGTTGTTTAATTGAGAACGTTGTAAGCACCCATTCTCCCCTGCTATATTGTACTTCTTTTATGATTAAAAAGATCCACAGTTGTTTATCCTGGAGAGGCATATTGGAAAACATGGGAAACATAATGTTGTTATAATTACAAAATACACATGAATGCGCAACTGTGGATGTTTAAACGAAAACTTTTTTTTATTGAGATCGAAATATATTTTTAGTAACAGGGGTCAAGACAGGATGTGAAATGCACAAGCGCCTTCCCCTTATATCCCTTAGTTTTTGTTCAGGCGATTCGACAGATGCATATCAAAAGCAACACAACCTTCCCTCAAGGAAAAGATTGATTCAGATGTTCTGTGTCTGCAAATATCCCTGAAGGCGAGAGGGGAAACACCACCGAAGGTCCAGCTTACCGATTTAGCGTCGGCTTCAGTGACTCGAGAGTTAAAAGACCTACATATAGTTAAGTCAAGATGAATAAGATGAATACAGAGTTTGTAAACGTTCCTGCCTAATACTTGGGCCTTCGTGAATGCCGTCAGGGGAACAATGTTTAGATTACTGGAGATTGGTTAAGATACGCTGATGTAAATTTTAATTTTTATTGAGCCATGAGCTATATTGGGATGAGGACCGAAGGTCAGAAATGAAAGCGATAGGAGACCCAACTTAATATATCTCGAGCATTTTGAGGAAAGTATTAATAACATCACTGATTTTTCAGTGTTGCTACGCATTTAATGGCTGAACTTTCACAAATTAGCAGTATCCATGTAATTACACAAAGGAGTGCCGGTATACAGTGTAAATTTAGTGTTATGTGAATTTACAGTACACCAATGCTTATCTTCCGAAATAGCTAAAATTTCTCTCTCTCTCTCTCACACACACACACACACACACACACACACACACACACACACGCTCATGTACATACGCTCCCGCCTAATGCTACCGTTTCCTTTTCCTTATTGTCAAGTCCATTATTATTATTTGATGATTATGTCGAAAGGTGTTATTTTAAGGTATCATCATTATTATTAAATATTTTATCGCTGTGTTGAAACTGGGTAGGTAAAGTTCTTGAAGGTTGATGGTAATTTTCTGCAAACACTTTTCACCTTGCCCAGTTTTCATGGTCGCCGCTCAATTAATAATTCATCATTTTAATTTTTCTCCAATTTTGATTTAACTAGGTAAGTAGATACCTTCCAGTTAGTAGTTATTTCATTAAAATATTTTTCACCTTGATTTATTTTTATAGGTGACAGGTCAATTAAAGGCAAATATTTTTTGCAAACATTTCCCTAAATCAGGCTCCATTATTATAGCCAGAATTATCTGGTCTTCAGAATCAGACATTGCTTTTATTATTTTCATAATTATTTTCAGACTTCGATTAAACTTGTAGAGTAGTGATCATTTTCCTTTAATATGTTAGACCCTTAGTTTAGAATCCAAGGTTTTATCTACCTCTGATCTTATGGACTTGTTAGCAGGCAGGTTGTAGGTTCCTTGCGGAGTGAAGGTATTTGTTAGTAGGTAGGTTGTAGGTTCCTTGCGGAGTGAAGGAATTTTTTCCACAGCATTTTTACTTTCACATAGTTTTCGATGTCACATGTTGTATAAGTATAAAAACTTTAGCGAGAACATATTATTCTAACCGATATATTTTTATAATTTCCAAAAATAATAATAATGAAATTTTTTTTTAATGTACGATTTCAGAAAGCTTTTAATAGATCTTAATCTGCAAAAACTTAAGGATTCAGTCAAATTCCGTTTACTTCCAAAGTCATTGTCGAGATCTAGTTTGTCATTGGCTGCATTTCTTTTTGGTGACTCACACACACACACACACACACACACAGAGGGAGAGAGAGAGAGAGAGAACGAAAGTATCGTCCCAGAAAACACCGGCCGTAAACAGATGTGCCATATTTACTCCTAAAGTTCTGAACAAGATATATAGCCTTACACACTCATTCCTCAGTAAAATTCGACCGCCAGTCTGGGAGATCTCCATGTCCTGTTTTCTGGTCTCTTTTTATCTGCAGATTTTAGTTAGTAAGAATAAACTCTCCTTTACTTTCTTTTAAAATTATCAGTATTATAATATTTTTAAGCTTTCTTATTCGGTAGATAAACGAAACAGCTGTCGGCTGCAAGGTGAAAGATACGGTGCAAGGGAAAGCAGGAGAAAAATGACTGGTTAAGAATTCAGTAGGAATAGTTACCGAGGAAATGTAAATAAAGACTCATACGTAACAGGTGCCCAGAATGTTAAGCTGAACTCGCTTCCAATCGAATGCAACATCAACGGAACACCAATAAACATCTTCGGGTTATGTCGATGATGTGGTTTTCAATTCCCCATCAGTGCAAGGTCTCCAGCATCTAATCATACTTGCCGTAGATACGCAAATGATTTGATTTAATATACACCGAGACCAAGACCCAATGCATATGAGATCAAGACCCAGTACATGAGACAAGACCCAGTGCATATGAGACCAAGACCCAATATATGAGACCAAAGACCCAATGCATATGAGACCAAGACCCAATGCATATGAGACCAAGGCCCAATACGTGAGACAAAGACCCACTGCATATGAGACCAAGACCCAATGCATGAGACCAAAACCCAATGCTTGAGACCAAGACTCAGTGCATGTCGCTGCTCTTGCAATCGCGTGAAAGCATTGAAGAACCCAAGTATTCCTCAGAATCATCGTCTGGAATTCGCACATGAATTCCCGAATTTGGGACACGGCCAACATGGAACACAGGCGACGCAAACTAGTACGACTGACAGCATGAGTGCAAGGAGTTTTGCTTTCTGCCACCAAGAAGCCAACTTGCTGCTCTTTCGTTCCAACTGCTGTGGTGTGTACAGCTGGTTCATTTGGGCTAACTATACCCGAGAGACACTGCAGCACCTTACTAACACACCTTCCTATCATTCTGCTACTCAGCTGCTCATAGAAAACCGCCTAAACAGATTAAAAATCATTGTTAGGCGAACCACGTCCAGTCTGAGCACCTGGCTAAGACATAGCAGCAATCTGCCTATCCAAAACATCTTAACCAGTGATGCGAGAAGATGTAGATTGTGGGAAAGATGGGATGATGAAACCTGTTTCGTAATTGACTTTTTTCTTTTTCACGCTATGGATGACCTCAGTTTCTCTGTATAGTCTACTTATTTATTTCCTTTAAATTTTGTTCGCTGTTGTTAATGCTAAAGTTAAAGTTTAATGTCACTGTTCCCCTGTATTTATGCAATGTGATTATTGTCTGGCACAGTATCTACGCCCATTGAAGGGCGGCGTTTGTTGGCATGGGCATGTCCCGTTGGATTCCTGCGATGCTCTCAATACCGCTTTGCATTGTTTGTCATTTAGTTGCATATCACTGCCAATGCTGTTGTCATCTTTATCATTCTAATTATCAAGTAATATCAAAGGATCTCTACTATTTCCTAGTAAGGACTAAATTTATTAACAAGAGCTATGCATTAGCTTCCGTTTTCATGTATGCTAGAGAAACCATTATTATTATTATATTATATTATTATTATATTTGTGAGCTGCCGTTGACTCTTCCTTTTTAGCAAATTGTTTCTGCATTCTGTGTCTGCTTATGGTCTCGAGCTCTAAAAAAATTGAATATTATTATTATTATTATTATTATTATTATTATTATTATTATTATTATTATTATTATTATTATTATTATTATTATTATTATTAGCAGTGTTCGCATGTAACTGCGCATTATTTCTTATTATCTCGTGTAATCCGAATTTGTTGTACCGTATTATTGTATCTGCCGAGTGTGTGTGTCTGTATATGGCCTTCAGCTGAAATAAAGGCCATTATTATTATTATATTTCTAACCATATTTTCAGACAGGATAAGCGAAATTTCCGATATTTTATCTGACACCAGAACGAAATAAACAAAGATAAGGACGATACAATAACAACTGTGGTACAGCAAGTGCCATATTCTTATAAATACACAAAAGTATGGACAGGAAACAGGTTGCGTGTTCTCATGAATTAAAAAAAAGAGTCACGTAAAAGAAAGGAAATAGGAACATTTACATAGAGAGAGAGAGAGAGAGAGAGAGAGAGAGAGAGAGAGAGAGAGAGAGAGAGAGAGAGAGAGAGAAACTGTCCCACATTCACCCCATGATTATGCCACATCTGCTGGCTATTTTCTTTATGTTGCTGTTATATATGTTAAGCTCCTATTAATTAATTTGCCTATGCTATTCTGTGTTACATCTAACACTGGTGAATACAGCTTGTGATACATGGTATTCATTATTCATTCTCTTTGTAATTTAATATGATCTCTGATTAATTTTGTATAAAAGCAGAATGAAGAAGTAATCAGTAGAAGTTCTGCAGTTACTGAAAAATTAGTACAGTGTCCTTTTTCAAATATAATTTTTTCGAGTAATGTTTGTGAGCATCCTCTTCTTTTTACGGTCCATCAGTTTATTGTTGACTGTTGACATCAGTCCCACACGTGTATCTGCTCACAGACAATAATTGTGTTTATTGCATCAGTTAATAGAAGCAACGGTATCTGCTGTCTTGATCCACGAATCTACTGACGAGGAATACATCTGCAAAGACTGCAAAACCACTTCCATTATTCAAGTGGGCACCTCGAATGTTAATAATGAAAGTTCTATGAAGAGAGTTCGATCGCACCACAGCAATCCGTAGAGTTTTGGAATTTGTTCCCGAATTGTCTTAAACCTCTCAGCATGGTTTCTGCCCGAAATATTAAAACAAACGCTTAGCAGGCTACCACTTCTCAGTGGAATTCAGTAGAGGACCCCACTGTTGATGTGTATCAATTTTGTAACAATCACAAAATTAATACACGACGCTTCCATCGAAAACAATTTTTAATTTTGCGTTATGCATTCATATAACTTGCAGGAAGCCTTGAAAATGTTATCCGAGACCAAAAACCTCTTTCAAAAGTAGGAAAAGGAAGCGAGACCTTGAACAACAGACATCTGTGAATGACGAGGTAATTTATTAATCTCCATACTCAGAATGATTAACATTTCTGTAGGGTATACTGGATGGTATATACAGGGCTGAATGAGACGGAAATGAGTTTCCGACAGTATCTGTGGACTTGATGTAATGGCCTTGTAGGTCTGATAAGAGATTTTATACGATTATGCATATTCTGAACTTCTTTTTGAACTGACAGGATTTCAGTACAAAGCTTAAGATTTCAGTTGTTCCAAATCCCTTACCTACCACCAAACAGAGTATGCTATACTATTCAAAGAGTCCCCAACAGTTGCCTGCTTTATCAAATAATTATCCCACCTTAAAACCAGAAAGTTTGGTTCAGCAGAAAAAAAAAGTCATCGGGTTGAGTAATTCACGCAAAACGAAAATGTAAAACGGAGCTTTTGACAAAGGGAATGTTGTCAAACTCGGGGGGAAAACATGAAAGGAAAGAATTTCAAAGATAAACAGTAATGTGAGACGAAAATGTGTTGAAAATGCATAGCATTTCAGTCATATCTGTCATCAGAGATATATATATATATATATATATATATATATATATATATATATATATATATATATATATATATATATATATATATATATATATATATAATATATATATATATATTAAATTATGAGTATAGTGCGTATATATGTGTGTTCTTCTTTTGTTTATATGAACTGCGCGCCTATATTTGTCATACAACAGAATTTGGAATAAACAACTGTCCAATTATTTTCGTCTACATAACAAATAACAGACAACATTTCTGTTGTTATCGATGGGCGAAAGTTCATCAAGGATAAGGGGAACATTCACTCGCAACAGACATCCGGAAGGCTGCGACGTTCATTGTCTAATTAAGACCGCGGGTGTTCGATAATGATTTTAAGCCAAACGAGGGTTTGTGACTTTGGTCGTTTTGTCTAAACATCTGGGGTTTGCAGTTTGAGTCGGCTGTCTGTTATTCGTTATGAAGGCGAAAATAAGTAGACAATCGCTGACCCAAATTCTTTTTTATGGCTGACGTTAGTACACAGTTCACTTAGGCCAAAGACAAACATACGTAAGTACACGCACACACATATATATTGATACTGTATATATGTGTGTGTGTGTATAATGTAATTTATGAAAGTTATAGATAAACACGCACACGCACAAACACATTTATATATATATACATACATATACATACATACATACAACAACGTAAAATTAACGGATATGATGTTTATACAGTAGAAACAACGAAAATATTTTCTCACGTTACTTGAACACATTATCACTGCATACTCTATCACGAGGCCTTCTTCCTCAAAGTAGTTATACCTGAAATATTAAAACTCCGATTTCGTATCAAAATGTGCTAAGTCACAAATGAGAAGTTTGATATTTAATTTCCATGATGCAATTATTTATGTCATGCTAAAACTAATTGTTGAGATTGATTGACTGTAAGTTATCTGGCTATTAGCAGTTTGTCCGCTACAATCAATTTTAGTTTTCTGTAAAACAAAACTATTGAGATGGCTCTGTCCGTCCGTCCGCACTTTTTCTCCCCGCCCTCAGATCTTAATAACTACTGAGGCTAGAGGGCTGCAAATTGGTATGTTAATCATCCACCCTCCAATCATCAAACATACCAAATTGCAGTCCTCTGGCCTCAGTAGTTTTTATTGTATTTAAGGTTAACCATAATCGTGCGTCTGTCACCGCAACAACACAGGCCACCACGGCCGGCTGAGAGTTTCATGGGCCGTGACTGAGAGTTTCACACAGCATTTTACGTCTTACAGAAAACTCGATTGCACTGAAGAAACTTCGGTGCATTTTTTACTTGTTTTTATTTGCTCCTATTTACGTCCACAGAACAAGAATGACATATCCTCACAGAGGTGCTTCACTATCAAAAATTAGCGCTCATATATGATTTTGTGTTGCATCCACTGTTTTACTTATTCTCTCTTTTAGTGTAAAGACTAGGTCGTCTTTCACACTGTATCATTGTATAGTTTAAGTGCATTAAGCAAAATCATTATTGCCTCTCTGTCTCTGTCTCTAGAAAAGATATTAATGGTGACAGCGTCGCTGAATCTTTGCGTTAATACATACTTAAAACGTCTCATCTTTACCAATGTAATTTATTCATCATCCTAACTAGAGACAATGAAATTTAAACATCTTCACAAAGCAAGCAAAAGGAAATAAGATTATCATTCACACGTGTTCAGGCAGGCTTCTCCTCTGTAACCCTTCCACCCCCTTCTCTTATCCCCCCAGGCGGCCTTAGCTCCTCCTCTACTCCTCCTCCATCTCGGCCTCCTCCTCCTCCTCCTCCTCCTCCTCCCTCTGCCTCAACCTCTTCCGCTTACTCTCCCGTCTGGGAATATTTTCACAAACACTAATATGTTAAGAGTCTGAAAAAACTCCATTGAAAGGAATTCTTTGAACTAAATATTTCGGTTACTTACCATCGAAAGCACGATCACGTTTCCTTGTACTTATAAAATGTGGTGGATTAAGATCAACATTGAAATATGTGTTCTACAAATTCATATAAGGACAAATATGTGCTATATAAATTCATATAAGGACAAATTTTGTGTTCTATAAATTCATATAAATATATTATAGCTATGAGAATTTCTTCTTTGGAGCTTTTTATTTACATACGATTTCATTCGCTCCCTTTCGGCTAACAAAAAAAAATTAATAAAAAAAAAATAAAAGTAAAGCCCATTTCCTCATGGTTACAGCATCACGCTAGGTTATGATAAATACTTTTCCGTTACTGTACCGCACACCTGTATCGTTTGTTCTCAGCGACGTTTATTATGAATAGGAAGGAAATGAACAAATTTTTTACGCAGCAACTGACAAATGAATCCCGTAAATTCTGGTATAGAGAAAGAACGAAAGTTCTCTAGATCTCAGATATACAATGAGCGTTCTGCGAAAGAAATTTTGATTCTTCGAGATTTGATTCCTTCATTAAAAAATAAGGCCTTTTTTGTATAGCATGAAATACATTTTTTTGCGTTGCATTGGAAATGAATTCTTCCTTATTTAAAGGTATTATTAAAATTCTCCCATGTGTTAATTATGTAACTTACACAGACTTCTGTGATATCAGATAGACAAGTTTTGATATGCCTTTGCTGTACGGGGATATTGATGGGTGCTTGGGGTGACAGAACTTGAATTGAACAACCTGCCAATCTCGGTCAGTTCCTTTTACTAATATACATACATATATATATATATATATATATATATATATATATATATATATATATATATATATATATATATATATATGATATATATATGTATGTATGTATATATATATATATACATATATACACACATACATATACATACATACATACATACATACATACATACATATATATATATATATATATATATATATATATATATATATATATATATATATATATTATTGTGTGCGTGTGTGTGTGTGTATTGGGATACGAAAGTAAC
>NC_089793.1:19977823-19980323 GCF_040412425.1 Macrobrachium rosenbergii | reverse complement strand
ACAGCAATCTCCATCCCCTGTCTGTCTGATTTTCACTAGTTATAAACAGCAATCTACATCCTCTGTCTGTCTGTCTGATTTTCTCTAGTTATAAACAGCAATCTCCATCCCCTGTCTGTCTGATTTTCACTAGTTATAAACAGCAATCTCCATCCCCTGTCTGTCTGTCTGATTTTCATTAGTTATAAACAGCAATCTCCATCCTCTGTCTGTCTGTCTGTCTGATTTTCACTAGTTATAAACAGCAATCTCCATCCCCTGTCTGTCTGTCTGATTTTCACTAGTTATAAACAGCAATCTCCATCCCCTGTCTGTCTGTCTGATTTTCATTAGTTATAAACAGCAATCTCCATCCTCTGTCTGTCTGATGTTCACTAGTTATAAACAGCAATCTCCATCCCCTGTCTGTCTGTCTGTCTGATTTTCACCAGTTATAAAACAGCAAATACTCCATCTCTGTCTGTCTGTCTGCTCCGTCTTTTATCTGTCCGTCTGTCTAATTTTCACTAGTTATAAACAGCAATCTCCATCGTCTGTCTGTCTGTCTCTTAATCTGTCCGCGTGTGTAATTTTCACTAGTTATAAACAGCAATCTCCATCCTGTGGCTGTCTTTCTCTCTGTCTGTCTGTCTGATTTTCACTAGTTATAAAACAGCAATCTCCATCCTCTGTCTGTCTGATTTTTCACACTTAGTTATGAACTTGCAATCTCCATCCCCTGTCTGTTGTCTGATTTTCACTAGTTATAAAACAGCAATCTCCATCCTCTGTCTGTCTGTCTGTCTTTTATCTGTCTGGTCTGTCTAATTTTCACTAGTTATAAAACAGCAATCTCCATCCTCTGTCTGTCTGATTTTCACTAGTTATAAACAGCAATCTCCATCCCCTGTCTGTCTGTCTGATTTTCACCAGTTATAAAACAGCAATCTCCATCCTCTGTCTGTCTGTCTGTCTGTCTGTCTCTTTATCTGTCCGTCTGTCTAATTTTCACTAGTTATAAACAGCAATCTCCATCCTCTGTCTGTCTGATTTTCACTAGTTAAAAACAGCAATCTCCATCTCTGTCTGTCTGTCTCTCTGTCTGTCTGTCTGATTTTCACTATTTATAAACAGCAATCTCCATCCTCTGTCTGTCTGTCTGATTTTCACTGGTTATAAACAGCAATCTCCATCCTCTGTCTGTCTGTTTGATTGATTTTCACTTATTTATAAACAGCAATCTCCATCCTCTGTCTCTCAGTCTGTCTATCTGATTTTCACTAGTTATAAACAGCAATCTCCATCCTCTGTCTGTCTGTCTGATTTTCACTAGTTATAAACAGCAATCTCTATCGTCTGTCTCTCTCTCTCTCTGTCTGTCTGTCTGTCTGATTTTCACTAGATAAACAGCAATCTCTATCCACTGTCTGTGTGTCTGTCTGATTTTTACTAGTTATAAACAACAATCTCTATCCACTGTCTGTCTGTCTGTCTGATTTTCACTAGTTATAAACAGCAATCTCTATCCTCTGTGTGTGTGTGTGTCTGTCTGTCTGTCCCCCCAGCGGCGCTCTTTGCAGTATTATGTTCAGGTGGCTGAGAGAGAACAATTGTTTTGTGTTAAAAGCCTTCCTCCTTTGAGTACCGGAATGACAAGTCAGGTGTGAAGGTTGTTCGGAGTGACCGCCACTCACCGAATCCCGCCTATACAATTGGCTTAGTACGGGAAAGGCCACTGATGTAATTAGAGAAAATAGCTGTGAGATTATGCATAATGGAATAGAAAATGATTTTATTCTGTTTCAAGGCTTCAGAGAATGTTTATTGCCAGGATTATTCTTTTATGTCTTGTTAACCTTCAATTTATTATTATTATTATTATTATTATTATTATTATTATTATTATTATTATTATTATTATTAGAGAAATGAAATATGAAATTTTGTAAGTGTAATGTTTGTCACAATCAAGAGGTTATACAGCAATGAAATTATCTCCACAGACTGAACTGAATCAACTGTTTAAAAAGTGATTATTTTAAACACAAATTTTGTTTTATTAGTTTTCACGTTATCTGCGGCATAAAAAGAGAAACGTCACCATAAATTTATCGTGCACATATAATTGACAGTGACAAGATAATTATTTAACTGAGGTCTAATAACTGTGTGGATGAACACGAATGTTACAACACTTTTTCTTTTGGTTGGACAGCAGTTCTTCATTGTCCTTTTAACACCGCAATCACAGCATTTGTGTGATTCAAAACAAACGCCCATTCATTTACTTGTTGTCAAGGTAAAGATGAAATAAAGAGCTGACGCTCAAGACAGGATAAGTCGTGTTAACAACAATCATTGGTAAGAATACTTGATAAATCAAAGATAGTAACGTAATCACTGAGAGAGAGAGAGAGAGAGAGAGAGAGAGAGAGAGAGAGAGAGAGAGAGAGAGTAAAACAACCGGCTAATTTCCCGTCAAAGTAGAATTCCCCTACCAGCTGTGCAGTAATCTCGACTA
>NC_089793.1:19965323-19972823 GCF_040412425.1 Macrobrachium rosenbergii | reverse complement strand
TAACAGATGAAGGTTCCGTTATTATTGAACTGCTCATGGGTAGTTAATTACACATACCCTGGACGCTAAGTGAAAGTTCAAGCAAATACAAATGTCTGATTATATTTGATATCAACGCTACATTAAACATTGGAGCACAACAATGAATAGGGTCAGGTATCATAAAAAAAAAGGGTACGGTACCTGGTAAGGCCAGACTTCCTCTATATTAAGTTAAAAGAGAAAAGATTGATTTTAAAATAAGGTCAACAGCAAAATACATCCACAGAGAGTTAAGACATTCCTACAGTATTTTGTCCGACGAAAACTCGCCATTACAATTATTAATATTAGTAAATTACGTCTTCATTTCGTACAATGGAACAGTATATAATATTGATAATGCATCAGAAAACTGAAAGTTTTTAGTATAAGAAATAAGGAAAGCATATCAAGTAAAAAAGAATTGAAATCATAGGAGGAAAATATTGTAAGTATAAAAATGTTAGATAAAAGTATATTGTAACAAAACATATCGAAAATTAAACTCAAAATAATGATAATACAGTTCATCGAGATTTAAGGGTAAAACTCACCACTGTTTATTCGACCTGCCATGTAGATGTAAAGATATATGATATAATCGCCTGCAGTAATCATATGCAGATATAGCAGTCCATGACAGATTCCAAGGCTAAAGAAAAAATAAATAAATAAATAAATAAAAACCGTATAAGAACGATATCCATATCACCGGAAGAATGATGATCCTTCTCTCTCCTCTCTCTCTCTCTCTCTCTCTCCTCTCAAAGAATCTGATAATTGGCTATTCTGGGGCGTCAGATCAGCCTACAGAAATGTATATTGACGCTTCAGAAAAAATAATGTGATCATGAATAGCACCGCCGTCTATGATATCAAAGCAAAAGTCTGTTTTACCATCGATTAATTTTTCGAGTTTCAAACTTTTATGAAATGCCTCTGTTGATTAACATTGAATACACACACATACGTGTATAAATTATATATATATATATATATACACATATATGTGTGTATATATATATATATATATATATATATATATATATATATATATATATATATATATATATATATATAGATGATGTGTGTGTGTTTGTTTGTGTGTGTGTATAGACTACGAGGACTGAAACAACGCAGTAGGCCTTTTGCCTTTACTTTAGAGTTGAAAAATGCCTTAAAGTAAAGGTTGCTCTGCTTACCCTGTGTCCGTCAACCTACTTTATATTTATACTGCATTATATATATATATATATATATATATATATATATATATATATTATATATATATATGTATATATATATATATATATATATATATATATATATATATATATATATATATATATATATATACATATATATATATACATATACATACACACACACATCTGAGGAGTTTTTGTCGATAAACCTTTTTCCAGTTATTTGATCCAGCACTGTTACTTCCTGCTGGAAACATGCATTAGTTCAGTTGCCGCAAAAGTGAATTCCAAGCGAATCTTACATAAAGTTACTTTCCCTTGTCATTCTACTTTCTCTGGCTTATGTTAACCTGACAAAGACTTTGTAGGACACAGTTGCGATACTTGCAGTAGATTACGATTACCGGAGATTTTAGAGTGGTCATTTTTCTCATTATTATAGACTCGATTTTGCTGGAGTTTCCTGACTTTGCCAGTAAATTTTTTTTAGAGTATGTCGAGTTAGTTTAGGTGATATTAGCGTATAATCATCTTTTATTGTACTTCATTTTACTTAGATAAAGAAAGTATCTTCGCGCAGAGATGTTTGAATTATTATAGGTCACCAGGGAAAACCTGGGTTTGATTCATGTTGTTAAAAGCAATCTAAAAAGAATTAACCGAATATTTAATAAAATTTAATCTGGAGGGAAAGTTGTTCAACGTAGTTAAGTAAATAAAAGACGCTTCTGGTATATTTCACAGACAGTTTGTCAGTTCAGAGAATGTATAGTGAAAGATCTTCTACCTGTAGTCGGTAATGACATTACAGTCAAGAAATGACGAGGCTGCAGCTAGTAAACTATTTTAATACATTTTTATAAATTTATTAATTTATTATTTCTTTTTTAATAAGTAAGATCTCTTCTTTCTGTATTTCCCTCTAGCTCGTCTTACTGCTCCCTAATGAACACCATATTGTTTGGAAGCTTGTATCTCAAGTCAATGGTTCCTGTGGGCTAGTTCCATATGAATAGGTTTCATCTGGCGAATAATAATAATAATAATAGAGAGAGAGAGAGAGAGAGAGAGAGAGAGAGAGAGAGAGAGAGAGAGAGAGAGAGAGAGAATAAAGTACAACGAAGAGGGGTCCGAATAGGAAGTTCATTGACAGAAGTAAACATCATACCAGACTTCGCGTCTTGGGTGGGGTTTGCATTCCGTTTTAAATTTCTTTAACTGAATAATACTAAATTGGGACTCAAGACATTGCATTCTAGGAACAAGGTTGTCTGGCCAAAGAGAAAATGTTATATTATTCTTATTATTGTTATCATAATTATTATTATTATTTTTTTCTGTCGAAGTCATCCTATTCGACTGGGTGGTTTTTATTATTATTATTATTATTCCAGCCCAGGGTCAGTCTCTCTAATCATTAGCCACTGGATAACTATATAAAATGAAGGTGCTTTTGTCTAAACTTGGGACGGTACCTGACGTCCTTTGGTTTAAGGTTTACCGTCTCGACCCTGTCTTTATTAGCGTCGGCTTTGATTGTATAAGTAGTAGGCTACACTGGTTTTAATAATAATAATAATGGAAACAACAACAACAACAACAACAACAATAATAATAATAATAATTTCGTATTTTCCTGAATACAGCATTATTAATTCTGACCACGAATTGCGTTGTGTATCTAATATATATATATATATATATATGTATCAACTCAGATAGTTCATAACCAACAAGTTAAAGAGCATGCAGTACGCGACCTTACTAAATGATAACCTCATTTGAAATGAAATTTAATCGGGACTTGTCTTAATCATCAACATCAGGTGATATTTACTAGACCTGAATTTGCATAATGCATAAAGTTTTAGCGTCGTATTTCAGTTTATCTGGAAATCATTTTATGTATTACGTGACATGTTTGCTGAGGCGAAGTGGAATGTTGATATAAAAAACTGACCGAGTTGTTACTAGGTTATCAACTTTTAATTGCTTGATTTCAGAATAAAATTAAGATAGAAATTTTCTTAAAATGAACGGCAGAAGTAGCGAAATAAAGTAAACATATGAAAAAAAGGAAATAGTTTTTTAGAGACGGCAATAATTTTCCGTGCATAAAAAAGTGTGTAAAATACAGGAATCTTATTTTCCCCTTCGTCACATTTACAGTTGCGTTAAAAATATTCGCAGTAATCATGAGTTTCCGGAAACTGCTCCACAGCTCCGATGGGCATCATGAAACTCCATTGTCCAGAATTTTCGAACCGATGAAAAATTGCGAAAGGATTCCCCAGTGACTGATCCTTTTGCCTTCGGCTTTCAATATCTGATCGAATCTAAAACGACACACCCCCGTAGGGGCGAAAAGCTATGGCAGCAGCACCACGCGGTGCACTGTAGGCATTTTATACTTAAGGTTCTTTGCAGCGGCTCTTCGGTCCCTAGCTGCAACTCCTTTCATTCCTTTTACTGTACTTCTGTTCGTATTTCCTTTCTTCTATCTTACTTTCTACCTTCTTCTAATAATTGTTTCACAGTGCAACCCCGAGATTTTCCACTGCTACACCTTTCAAACCTTTCGACTATCAATTTCCCTTTCAGCGCTGAATGACCTCATAGGTCCCAGCGCTTGGCCTTTGGCCAAAATTCTATATTCTATTCCATTGCTGAAACGCCACAGTTTCTTTCACCGAGGAAGATAATTCTGCGCCCTGAGAGCCACTGCCTTCTGCTGTTGAGTAGTTCTTCATTGAGGGGGGTAGAGCTTCGACTAGCACGCCGTTGGCCCAGCGTTCGACTCTCCGACCGGCCAATGAAGAATTAGAGGAATTTATTTCTAGTGATAGAAATTCATTTCGTCATAATGTGGTTCGATTCCACAGTGCTGTAGGTCCTGGGTGCTAGGTAACCAGTTGGTTCTTACCACGTAAAAAATCTGATCCATCGAGCTCAGTGGTCTGGATAAACTAAGATATACTTAAGTTCAGTGTTCATTTCAACACCAGTTTGTTTGCCTGTTTAATCAGCGAAATATCAAAGGATGTGAATAATCAGCCTATCACCATACCCCCGGTTATGTTCATAACCTTAAGAGAGAATGTGCTATGAAAATCCGCAGGTTTAGAATACAGACGTAAATAAAATATAGTCATAAAGCATAAACAAGTAAAAAGTGCGCCGAAGTTTCTTGTGCTCAATCGAGTTTTCTGTACAGTGTATAGTGCTTTATGAAACTATCGATGTGCTGCAGTATGAAACTCTCAGCCACGACCGGGCAGCGCTCAGTTGCTCCCCAGATGAGGTTAAGTGAAGATGCGTCGGCGGCTGGCACGTATAGCGGTGCCAGACGCACGATCCTTGGCTACCTTTAACCTTAAATAAAATGAAAACTGCAGGGGCTAGAGTGCTGCAGTTTGGTATGTTTGATGACTAGAGGGTGGATGATCGTCGATAATTGCAGTCCCTCTAGCCTCAGTAGTTTAAGATCTGAGTGACAGAAAAAGTGCGGACGGATGACAAATAGCCATCTCAATAGTTGTCTTTTACAGAGAACTAACAAGATGTAACATTACCAAAGGTAAAAGTAACGAAAATAAGAAGTTTTAACTAAGAGGATTTTGAAGAGGCGGAGGAGTTTTCGACTGAAGAAATATTCTGTAGTGGTTTTCCAAATTATCTTGGTTAGTGAAAAGGAAATTTTGGTGCTTGATTGTGTCGTAGTTATCTGAGGAGATGTTTATGGGAAGAGTTTAGGTATAGCACAATTGGCATACGAGTATCTGTTACTGTGAAAATGAAAGTAAAAAAATAGTAAGAAAATATGCAGCAGCAATAGTACCAGTGATAAAAACGTTGGCTATGATGATGATAATGATGCGATAGCTATCATCATCGTAAACATTTTTAAGGTTATTATTATTATTAGCATTACTAATTACAGTAGTAGTATCTAAAAAACTCTTATAGTAGCCATGCCTTCTTCAACACCTGAAAACACAATTAACAGTTTCTCTCGAGGCTTTCAGTTTTGGAATTCATACTGGTTCCCTGCTTAAAAAAAAAAACCGTAACTAAGCTAAAGTCAGCAGACCCACCAGGAAGGAAATAACATGGCAGGAAGGATACTAACAATCCTTAACAATCAAAGCAGATGGACAAAACATCAGTGTCGCCAGACACACAAGTATTCAGTGTTACCAAAAAAAAAAAATCAAAAACCCTCATGGAGTACGAAGACGGTATTTTGAGACGTGATAATTTGACGCTGTTAGATATTAGAGCCATTCTGTGAGGATAAAGGAGAGAACAGTAGGAGTAGGAGTTAACAGACGTTATGAATTCCTCAAGGAAAAGAAGAAGAAGAAGAAGAGAGCAGGAGGAGGAGGAGGAGAAAGAAGGCAACGAAGAAAGAATGGAGCGACTGTTGTCCTTCTCAATGGAGTGAGGAGCACTCTCGCTCTCTTAAATAAAAGCGAACAAGAGTTACCAAGTGACAGCTGGTGACACCACACAAAGCTTCGGCCACAGCCGTAAAGCAACGGTATACCAAACAACTACAGTCTACAGCTACTACAACTACTTTATAAAAAGATGACATCACAGACCCAGCAGCGCAGGCGTGATGGATATGAAGCGACAACGCATTCCCGCCACAGGCAAAAGTAGGATAAACAACAGTGCAATTAAGAGCGTTCTCCATTGTTATTGTGGGTGTAAGAACGACCTTAACACCGGGGTAGATTGTGTCCCTCCTTCCTCAGAAAACAATTGGACTTCGTTTGCAATAGTCTGGCAAAAATGTTGATGATAAATAGCTCCGAATTTTCAACTTGATTGTTTCTCATCCATTGCCATATTCCGCATTTCATGCGTTCTGCCTAATTTGTATTATATAGTCATGTTGTAAGCTTTCTGTATAAACACATGCCACGCACATACACATATATAAGCATATATATGTATATATATATATATATATATATATATATATATATATATATATATATATATATTATATATATATATATATATGTATATGTATATATATATATATATTTATATATATATATATATATATATATATATATATACGGCGCACTGCTGGATGAGCTTCAGTTTAGGGGCGTGGGGAGGCGCTGATATTAGAAAAGTTTTCTGCACAAGGGCTTCATCCACAATTTAACGAAGCATAAATGTGACCGTGATGTGTGTGTGTGTGTGTGTTTGTGTGCTCGTGACTAAATTATAAACACGTTTGAAAGCTATGCTGCTTTTGCCATTGGCTGAGTCCCTCGAGCATGCAGGCATTTTTGCTCTGATTTGAAAAAACGAACAAGCTGTTTTGTAATCGTTTCTGTGGATTTATTCCAAAAGAAGCGTTGCTCAGGACACTCTATATCT
The DNA here is from genome assembly GCF_040412425.1 of Macrobrachium rosenbergii. Classification (NCBI taxonomy): domain Eukaryota; kingdom Metazoa; phylum Arthropoda; class Malacostraca; order Decapoda; family Palaemonidae; genus Macrobrachium; species Macrobrachium rosenbergii. Next base: position 19,966,197 of record NC_089793.1, on the reverse strand, counting down.
TGTCCAGCGATTCGTACAATGTTTATGTAAGTCCTCTTACGAATCGTGAAGAGTTTTAGACGGTACTTTTTGACATTTATTCGGTGATCAAGAGTGTTATTATTATTATTATTATTATTATTAATAATAATAATTATTATTAATACACACATAATAATAATAATTATTATTATTATTATTATTATTATTTTACTATTATTATTATCATCTCTGTATGGCAATATATTTACGTACGCTAAAAACACCAAGATGAATCTTTTCGATCATGAATAATAACAATAATTTTATTATTATTATAACTACTACTACTACTACTACTACTACTACTACTACTACTACTACTACTACTACTACCACATTTATTACTCATTCTCACCCTGAAAATCTCTCTACCACTAATAATAATGATAACAATAATAATCTTAATTGCAGTATTCCTTTCAGTGACTCCATATAGCTTATTCAGCATTAAGAATAATAAGCTTCTGTCACCTACAACAACAAGCATAACAAAGATCAGTATTGAATCCGACATTTGATTCAGTATTAATGATAACTAGGATCTGTAATTTTAGATCATTCTGAGCATGCATCCCAGCTCTTGTTGCTAAGAAATAATTGGAAATGGTTATTCACGTACCGCTAAAAAATTCTGGATTAAAAAAAAGAGGTTTTGATTCGCTATAAGACCTAAGGGGGGAGAGACATTACCTATAGATTGATTCCAAACCATGTGGGATTATTACCTTGTCGAGTCTCTCCCCTGTGTTAACTTAGATATCACGTATTGAAAGCAATGATGCTAGACGTGACTTCGGCATAGACTGCATGGTGCTAAATCCAGTTAGAATTGCTCACTGTGTATAACAGAGAG
>NC_089793.1:19945323-19960323 GCF_040412425.1 Macrobrachium rosenbergii | reverse complement strand
TAGTTTTATTTTTTTTTTTTTTTTTTAGTTACTCTCTGCGATCATTCCCCCTGGCGTTAGCGCTATTTCACTCTCCTTTATTCTTCTTGTAATGTTATTTTCATACACGAGAATTAATAGTAGAGTAAATGGTGTATCATTATGCACGTGCATACTGTAAGGGTTCCGCTGTAGTTTAAAAACTCAGCCCCAAAAGTTAAAAAAAAAAAAATAACCTTAAAAGGAAATTCAATCCCACAAGTAATTATGTTTTTTCAGAAGTCAGGAAAAAAAATATATTGGAATTGAGAAAATTTTTGTACAGTTGGCCATTACTTCTTGTTTAACATGAAACCCTCTAATACTGGAGGAAATTAAACACTTGGAATGTAAGTTTGCTTCTCAAGGCAAATAGAAAAAATACTGTAGTGTTTCTTACAAAAACGTCCATGCAGCAGGACATTTTTCGTAAGCGAAATTTAAGTACAATATAAAAAGGGAAAAGAATAAACGAGGAAGAACTCAGAACTGGGCGAGGTCTGCCTCGATCTTCTTCAGATTCCTTCACTGAGAGCAGGACGTTTTTCTCACTAAGAGTGGTCGTCGTTCTCCGGGAATCTTTTCCGGTGAAGGCATTTTCACGCTAGATTCTCCAGTGAGATGATTCTCCCACGAGGTCCTTCTCCAGCGGGGGACGGACGCTGGTCGTTCTCCTCCAGGAGCACTGGGGCGAAAGGGAAAAATCCGAAGGAATTCGCTAATGAGAATGAACGCAATCAGACCCTGAAAACAATTTCCAATTATATGTAACAACAATCGGTTTCTCGGCTGCACGACTGCAGTCCCTCCAGAATCTTTTAAGTGGACTGTCGCAAGAAAACCAGAAAGCAACTTCAAGAAAAACTACCTCGCCATTAGTCAGGGATCACGAGGATGCCACTTACAGGCCTGATCAGATTCCTTCACTGATCGTTCGAGAAGAAGAGCGAATGAGGTGAAAGGAAATGAAGAAGAAGAAGAAGAAGAAGAAGAAGAAGAAGAAGAAGAAGAAGAAGAAGAAGAAGAAGAAGAAGAGGAGAGAGAGAGAGAAATGAAAAGACGATTGGGGAGGTGAAGATGAGACTCACTGGTGAATGTAAATTTTCACTCCAACCTTTGCTAAAGGTTCGCCTTTCAAGTGTTGTTTAAGCAACGCTTGATTTTTATCAGAATGACTGCACTCGATAAGAGCAATACTCTTTTCAATATTTCAAATTCATTCTATTTTATTTTGTAAAGAAAGAAGGACCTTATACGTAAAATGTTCTGACTTTACAATCTTTACAGTGTGGTTGATTGTTAAGCTTTCTATGGAGATTGTACAAAGCGATCCTGAATATTTAAATATTCAATTGCAATAGTTTTGTAAAATTCACGCTGTAAGGAGGTTGTTTTGTAAATGTTCACTAAGAGTTATCTCGACAATTTACTTTAAATCATTATGGTAATTAATTAAGATGGCTTTTTGTGGCCTTACTATTATTAGAAATGTTTTTCGCTTATTTGGAGAAATTGTTTTTTTGTACCATTACTAGTATCTAACTATAGTGTATCCTAATTGGTCGTATTAACTAACCGGACTGAGTTGTAAGGAAAACTCTAGCGGACATGTATTCGTAAATAGGAGAATTGGAGCAAATTCGACAAATTTCATCAGCCATGAATTAGAATAAAGTTTAAGGACTAATATCCAGCATTTTAGCAGACGTGAATTATAAAGAGTTTAAAAGGCACAGTTCTATTTAGAAGGACTCCTGCCTTCGTCAGAAGCACCATGGGTATGAGCTGGGAAGAATTTTTAGATGCTGTAAAAGTGATCCCAGCTGCAGAAGACATTTTACCTAAAAGGAATTTCAAATTACATTCATATTGAAGTATATCTTACATGCATAGATGCAGAACGAAGAAATATGCTTATAAATGAAATGCATTTTCACATCATGTTAAGAATTACGAGCCATTAGCCTATATAACATTTGGAATCACGCTAAGCTTGGCAGGGATAATTCATCTATGGCAAAACAAAAATCAAAAAGTCGTTAACCCTTTAACCTTCTTTTTCCTTAAGGACTTAAATATCACCAAACTGTTGCACAGAGAGAGAGAGAGAGAGAGAGAAGAGAGAGAGAGAGAGAGAGAGAGAGAGAGAGAGAGAGAGAGAGAGAGAGAGAGAGAGAGGGGGATGATTTAAAAAAGAGAGAAAGTGACGTAATGTCAAAAGCGAATCTCTCTCTCTCTCTCTCTCTCTTCTCTTCTTTCTTCTTCTCTCTCTCTCTCTCTTCTGTGGCTAAAATTAGAAAATCTCTGTCTGAACTTAGTGAGATGTCTAAAATCAAACAGATGATTGCTTACTTTCACGGCACAATGCGTTACACATTTTAACCTTTTGGCAATACATCTATGTGTATATTTGTAAATGAAATTTATCACATCACCGTGATTCATATACAAACATTAAGCTACAAGTGTCCTATAATATCTAATTCGCTCTACCTCGGAAATAATATATTTTCATATATTTGTGTGTGTTTGTTTGTGGTTGTGTGTGTGTGTGTGTGTGAGAGAGAGAGAGAGAGAGAGAGAGAGAGAGAGAGAGAGAGATTAAGTATGTAAACAACCAATTATTTTATTCCTATCGTCTTCATCATTAGGCATGATTTCACTTATCTTGTATACTTCGGTGTCTCTTTGTAACAATACCTCCAGGACCGAGAAAACTCTCCTGGAGCCTGTTTATGAGCCAAAAGACAAAGTAATCTCAACCCTCCATGGATTTAAAACGTAAACATTTCGAGATACTCGAATAGACAAAGATCACGCAAAATTGTTGATTCAGTTTCCCCAACTTTCCCTGCAAGAAAAAAAAAAAAAAAAACTAGATCCGAGACAAGATCCGGATAAAGAGGAGCCAGACGGGAAGTAACCGAGTTACGAGATAAAACTTCCCACATAAAAACGAAGTGAAAGAAGTAGATATGAATTCAGATATAATTTCTGTTATTTACTGAAAATAAAATGTCAATACGTGTTCTTTTCGTGTTTGATAGTTAACATCCAACCCGAAAACATATGAGCAGAAAACATCTACAGGACTTTGAGCAACCTGTATTAGTTCACAGGAACCACAAGTAAAAGGTAGAGAGAGAGAGAGAGAGAGAGAGAGAGAGAGAGAGAGAGAGAGAGAGAGGTAAGTAGGAAAGTGAGTAAGAGGACCTCAGGGTAGACGGGAGGGCAAAGAACTGGATAGTAGGGAATGGGAAGGGCGGGTGGCTGAATAGAAAGGGGGATGGAATGGGCAGTGGGTGGATAGGGCAGGGATGTGGGCGTGGTAGTTGTCGGTACTTTCACTAGATAGGAGGAGGAGGAGGGGGGAAGGAGGAGGAGGAGGAGGACGGCACGACCCCTCTAAAACCATCCTCTATCGAAGCTTGTTCCACTACATTCTTCGAGTGGCCACACCTATTGCGCACGCATACGCCCGCTCGTACTTCTGCTTGCTAAAGCAACAGCAGCAAAATGTAGAAGAACAGCTCAGAGCGGAAAGAGGTTTCCTTTCCACTCGTCCAGATAAAGAAATCTGGCCAGCAGAAAGCTGCCAAAAAAAAAAAAAAAAAATTATGACGGACGTTGAATCCTGAGGCGTGAAGGATTCCGCATATTATAAACGTTCCTAAATATGGAGGGATTTGACGTATGAAAGGGGCTTCATGTGCATAGCACAATTTTGCCAGGATTAATGTTCTGGATAGAAGAGGCTTCAACAGCGCCATTGAAAAAGAAGAACAAGAAGAGGAAAAGTAAGAGAAGGAAGATGTAGAGATCAGAAATGAAAGAAATGGAAAAGGTAATTGAGGAGAGCAATAGTTTCACCATTTTCTTACACACGAAAAGGATGTAATGTAAAACTGGTGTCGCAGACTGAAGCTCTGTCAAAGTGGGTCAATTACAACACTCGCGCACAAACACCAAGAATAAGAAAAGCCTCCAATGATTTCTCTAGCTTTCACAAGAGATGAAATTTCCCATGTGAAACATTTCAACACTTTTGCTCCTTCTGAGCGATGTAGTTCTCATATGGCAGAGATATGTATATATTTCCATTGGATATTGTTTACGTTGTATTTTAACAAAGAATATTGAAAAATTACTAGGGAAAATATGTCTCCTTTAGTGATCTTTTTGTTGATCATAATTTTCGAATATGTTGTATTTGGAATATTCACCTTTAAGTTAAATTACTGGTTATACAATTTTTCAGTTTGAATAGGTAAAGAATTGCAGAGACACAGTGAAGTTACTCTGCTAATGAAAGAGAGAGAGAGAGAGAGAGAGAGAGAGAGAGAGAGAGAGAGAGAGAGAGAGAGAGAGAGAGAGATCACTGCAGCACTGAAAGCCTGTCACTTAGATAAGAGGATTGGGCTTGGGCAGAAAGCCACTCCGTTTTCCATTCACTCTTCAAGGAGTTATTAGGTAACAAAAGCATAATTATGATTACAGTTTCATTAAGGATAGAAATTACCATTTGAAAGCAATCGTGAGTCTATTATTATTATTATTATCTAAATAAATTGGGCACATGCATATGAGAAATAAGCAAAATCTCGTTAAATTTTACATGTTGTAAGTCTCTACTGAAAAGAATGCAATCATATGTAAAAAGAAGAAACTAATATGAAAAGAGACAGTGTTTGAGGTCAAAGGAGTGACACTTTGAGAGGCAACATCACTGCCTTCTTCATACCTCCGGACATCAACTTACATAACATTGTTAAAAGTCTTACCTGTAGTTTTGTAAGAAAAAGTATGAAACGCCACTGGTGCTTTGCAGAATGGCATCTTGGCTATCCAACTGAAGGTGGACGTTGACACATTGTGAAACCAGTCACACGCACTAATTCCAGCTGTACAGGCGTTCTCTATTGGAATGAAGCTTATGAAAAATAGCTTAAGGTTTAGCGGATCTTTCACCCGATCAAAGTCGAGGCGTTATTTAGAAAACAGAAGCAACAACTTCTAGTCATTTTGTCTGAAATACAAAGTTCCAGGAATGCTTGTGACTTCCAGACTTCTTAAAAATGTTCTGTCACTGGCAGAGCTAAAATGTTGGGAATGTGATATTAGATGCATTCATCTCTATAGACTCAAAACCCTTATGAATGATTCCAGCAATATTAGAGGACAGGACTGTCATGGTCTCATTATGATGACAGGAGCTTATGATGTAATTAGAATGCTAAAAAATAAAGGAACAATTATTTAATAATATGAAATAAGATTTAATGATATGCTACGTAAACAGAGCGTGAGAATGCACTACGAGTGGTTGCGAGTATTTGCAACCAGAAGTACTTGGCGGATCTTTCCTAGATAGTGACCCCCAAGGATTTTCAGGGGTCGTTATCTAGAGCTAATATTTTTGGGGGTCATTATCTTTACGATATTTACAGTCTTTTGTTTATGTTTTTACAGTAATCCCCAACGGCTTGTACTAAACACGCCGCAAGGGTGCTTGCACACACCGGGTTAAAACCCTTGGGGGTCACGATCTAGGAAAGATCGCACTTGGCTTCCATATTTAGAAAACTTTAAAATATGCAAGCTAAGTAGGGCCGGTGATATGACGCTGTTTTTTATGTGTTGTGAATTGCATGATCCGACATTTAACTTTGAAATGACTTGTGAGAAACAACTCGTTCAGTCTGTAACTGGTCAGTTTTTTGTTTACAAATTTCGGCTAGTTGTTTTGACAGGGCAGAGAATTTTAACACTAAAATTTTAACGTTAGATGCATCAAGAAAATATGACAAATTCTTTACCCAGTGTTTTTTCTTACTTTCAAAATCTTTCTCTTAAAATTCATTTTATATTTCTAGGTTATTTTACCCATGCAAGTTTTTCATTCTTATTTTCATTCTCGTCTTCGTTAGATTCCTTTTCTGTACCCTTTAAGTTTAATTTTTTTGTGAAACACGATTTTCCTGTCATCGCATGTTCTGACACCTGTTACTTATCTTCATTCGTATTCTCATACTGTTATTACTTCCACTCTCATTTTTTCAGAGGCCCCTTTGTTCCCCCAGCTCACTTTCCTAATTCACATTCTTGTTCTTAGCGCTCTTTGTTTAACACCTATTCTGTTCATTAGCATTCTTGATTTTCTCCTCTCTTGTCTTTAGTCATTTCTCTTAGCCTATATTTTCCCTTTATTCTTAGCCATACTACCCTTCTTCTTTTTCTCTATAGGTTTTTTCATCATCTTTTTCCCCGTTTATTCTTATTCTTTTTTAATTTTCCTCTTCGTTGTAATCTTGTTCGAATCCATGTCTTCCTCTTGTTATTCCTTGTCCCTACTCATCTCCATCACGTTCCCCGTTAATTATCAACCCTTCCTCCCTCTTTCTTCCAGACATATTTTACTTTTATGAAAATCTTTCATATTAGCTTTCATCTCCTACCATCATCTCTTTAAGTCTCCCCGTCATATGCAGTGATTTTTACGTAACGTAACGCTCTGAAAGAGTAATAAAAAAAATTATATATATACACATACATATGTATAAAATTATACACACACAATTTACATATATATATATATATATATATATATATATATATATATATATATATATATATATATATATATATATATATATATATATGAAAAAGAGAACAAAAATAACTTAAGCAACCGACCGAAGAAAAAGTAAAAAATAAAAAAGGTAATAGAGGAGAAAGATCGCGGTAAGGATAAAGATCATTAAAAATACTGATGGACGAAGCCGAGGGAAATCTTCCATCATAACCTCGGCGAGATTGAGCCGGAGCGTTGAAGATGAAGTGACCCATAAAAATGGTGGATTATCTAACACGCTCCGATGGAAATTGACTCCCTCGACAGACTTCCTGCTTTCTCGAAGAGCTGATGCCCCGTCCAGTTGAATGCACTTTCCTTCTGGACTCGACATTTGGTGTGAATCTTTCTTTTTCGCTTCGTTACTTCTTATTTCTTTTTCTTTTTAGTTTTCTCAAAAGAAAACTATTGTGCCGGCTTTGTTTGTCCGTCCGCAGTTTTTTCTGTCCGCCTGCCGATCGTAAAAACTACTGAGGTTAGTGGGCTGCAAAATGGTTTGTTGATCATCCACCCTCCAGTCATCAAACATATCAAATTGCAGCCCTCTAGCCTCAGTAGCTTCTATTTGATTTAAGGTTAAAGTTACCCATAATCGTGCTCATGGCAACGATATGGGATAGGCTACCACCGGGCCGTGATTAAAGTTTCATGGGCCGCTGCTTATACAGCATTATACCGAGGCCACCGAAAGATAGATCTATTTTCGGTGGCCTTGATTATGCGCTGTACTTTCCAAGCTTGATGTAGCGACTCTACTGTTGTATCCGCAAAAGATAACTATACTGCACACACAAACAGACGCACGATACTGGCCTCGCCAGCGAGATTACCCAGGTTCGATTCCCGCGTTGAGAAGAGATGATTTAGGGACTTTCATTCAAATCCCCTTTTGCCTCTTAATGGCATAAAGCAGGGATTGGGTACCTGGAAACTGGAAGACTGGGGTGTTTTACATTAAGGACATGGGGCCAGCAGCCTCATTCTCAAACAATGGCTGAAAACCGGAGTAATTTCTACTGGGGCACTCCCTCTAAGAGAATAAACATGCAGGCTATACATATATACTCGTGTATATATATATATATATATATGTGTGTGTGCATGTTTGGGAAAATAGATAGCTGTACGGCAATTGCTTCAACTATTGGCACTGAAGTTTCCTGTTATGGGTACTTTTAGCTACTTGACTGTTCAGGAAACTGCCTTACCTACCAGTTTATAAAAGTGCCTGTCTAAATTTGTGTACTTGCTTAAGTACACCCCATAAAGATCTGCATCACGTATGTGTGCACATATACATCGAAGGTTAAAATAAAACAAGAAATATTTCAAATGAAGAGTACTTTCGCGATCAACAAGAATTTTTTGAATGAGTTTGGGTAAAGGAAAAGTCAGTAACGAATTGGTAATAAATTTTTGTCAAAGACAGACTTCGAGAGCTAATAATTATTACAACTTTTCATTGTCTAGATAACAAGCCAACTCAGTGGGAAAGGCAATGTATGAGTTGTAAACATTTCTCTCCGTCTATAATGTAATGTGTAGCCTCTGAAGAAGACAGGAGAAAACGAAAGTGTTTGAGAGGTTGCCTAACAGAAGCAGCTGCACTCTGCATGACGTATCATGACAGTGACAAAGAAAGAAATGCCAGTTATCGGATGAAAAGAAGACACCTGTAAAGGAGAAGCGATTTCATAATGAAACTGTACTCTGTTGAAAGTTCTAGGCGGTGTTTCCCTTTTGAAAATGCCTAAAATTGCCAGTCATTGACAACAAACTATACCCCAGATGATGCAAGAACAGGTACATAAATGGAACCTTCTGAGTTCGAAGTAGCTGAAATAAAGCTGTTGAAAGGACGTGTGATTATTTTATTGCAAGGCAATATACAACTGCAGAATGCAGATACAGCGGATACAGGGGTAACAGCCTAATAATAATAATAATAATAATACACACACACAATAATAATAATACACAATAATAATAATCATCTCCTTCCACCCCTGAAAAAAAAGGATATCAACAAAGATCGCTTCAGTGATGAACGTTCCACTTTGGCACACTTCGTTCAGCCTCACAACCAATAAACAAGTCACAGGGCGATAAGGGCTCCAAGCAGTTTATCTGGGGAGCATCGGAAATGAGGCAATTTTTGTGTGTGCAAGCCATCTAGTCTAGTGACTTGCAAAATAAGGTACCATCAAACATCCACCTCTGGCATGCAAGTCTCGGGTACATAGCTATATGGGTACGTTTGCCACTGGCTGCACAATTCATTGCTAGTGGGTCCTTAGGTGCGTTGATTAGGGGAGCAATTATTTGCACACAATGGAAGGAGATAGCCCACTGGTTGTACGGTACATTTAACGCACTGAGCCAAGGTTTATTTGGTACTAGTTTTCCTGCCCAGGACCCTTTATTCTAACCATTTGGAATTTCTAATGAAAGAATAACTCCTTTTTCAGTAGAAGCGAACAACGGCATTAGTCTTGTGCTGACAGGATGGTATTAGCCTTTGAAAGGGTTCCACGTTACCAAGGAGAGGTTTGATACCAGCTCAAGTTGAGTGGTATGTTTTTACCTACAAGCTTGCTGAACACTAATCCCTCTCTAGATTAGGTTAGATAAAACTATTTAGTTTCACTGTTCATGGCAGAAAATTATGGTATATCAAATCGGGTAGAAAAAATACGAAATTTAGTCATTGAAGCCAAGAACTGGGGTACTTTAGGCCATTCAGCACTGCTGAAGTCAGTGAAATGAGGGATTAGGAGTGGTTGGACAGCTAGGTAACACGATCCAGATGATAAAGGAAAATGAAGTAAATGGTCTAAAGGTAGAACAGGGAGGAAACCCCACTGTCGCAGTCAGTGGCCCCTGAATATAATAGTAATAATAACAGTTAAGGCTAAAAAATGGTTACAGCCAGGGGTCAAAGGGACGCTGCAAACACCCTTTTTTAACAATGCCTACAGTGCACCACGTGAGGTGCACCAGCGGAATTAAGCCCCTTTGGGAGAACAAGTAGAAACAAGCCACACCACCTGAGCAATTCTGAAAGTTATTCCGTGTCGCCAATTACCCAACCTTTATATGACAATAAATCCATGTTTGAAGAGTTCTGCGGATTTCCTGCAAGTACAATTTTCAGCAAATGTCTGTGCAGCTCGCAATGCTTACAAAAAGCCTGATATATTAGGTCCAAATCCACACAAATATTAGTTTCTATTTAAATTTCCATTACGTCATCGACTTGGAATCATGTGTTTACCTGATAGGAAAGGCATCGGCAACCTGCAGAATGATCCATACGATTCTGGAGGTGCAATAGAATGATCAGATAACGGGTTAATATAATAATAATAATAATAATACTACTAATAATAATAATAATAATAATAATAATAATAATAATAATAATAATTTTTTAGCAATCATAATTGAACTTACTCAGACTATGTTAGGACAGGACATGATCAGACAGTGTCATCTTCCTCACATCATTAAAGAATATACTCAGCCCATTTTGAATACCGGCAAGATTAAAACGAATATTAAAAAAAAAATAAGAATTTGAAGTAAATGTTTGTGGAATAGTTTTGTATTTGTAGACTTAAATCTTATGCAAAAATGTTTAGAATATCAAACTTACTGGAAAAATTATTTTCAGTGCACTCTAGTTAGTTTCGTCCTCTTCAACAAGGATGAATACAGTTAAGGCCTTTAATGAAAATATATTTCCTAAACAATAGAAGTGGTCTTCACATTTGTAATCTTGATAAGTCGTAAGTAAGCATAAACTTATGTTTGACAAGTCTGTGGAAATAATGAAACGTCCCTTTGATCCCTAGCTGTAACCATTTTTTAGCTTTTCTATTGTTCAGGGGCCACTGACTTGAAAGTCAAGCTTCCAGAGAATATGATCTTCACATAGAAGTTAAATGTTTTCATCTCATTCTTTATGAAAGAAAGAAAATTGATAATGAAAGGAGAGACAGGAAGTAAGATTGCAAGAAGAAAGATATTTATTACAAGGTAACAGAGCTTTACAGTTTCCAAGGAAAAGTAGTAAATAAATTCTAGTAAATTAATGAAAGGGAACAATACCCGTCGTAACACTAAATGAAAGTGAATGTACTAATACAACATTAGAAAAATAACTGTAAATAGAAAAAATACTTAGATTTCCTCAAAAATAAACATTTGGACGACCTGTTAAAAAAAAAAGAAAAACTGAACCTCCCATGAGAGAGATATCTAGTTTTCTACTCGACTGGAGTTTCAAGCCGCCATAATAATCTCCCTCACTGGCAAGTTTTTTCCCCTGCTTGGATTTTATAGAATTGTTTCAGCACCTTTGAAAATTAGAATGATATATATGCCTTTTTAAAAAATCCAGATATTATTTCGGTAAGGATAAACATGGGGCAAAAAATATGGTCAGTTGTGACATATCAGCAATGATAAGCTTTTTTGCATATTTTAATAGGTAAATATTTCTCATGTATTGCTTTGTTTACAGTTGATTACGACCTGTATATTCATATATAATTTAACCAGTAAGAAAAACGATACATAATATTGTACAGTCTCTCTCTCTCTCTCTCTCTCTCTCTCTCTCTCTCTCTCTCTCTCTCTCTCTCTCTCTCGTTACGTTAACCCTCCCGAGAAAAAACAGGATATTGGACAATGTCCTCTAGACGATCCGTTATCCCAATCTCGCCTAAAATGAGTCTTTTCTCGGGAGTCGAGAGATACCGCAGGTGCAGAATGACCCAGGGCGTGAACTGACTCTCTGCCAACATGCAATAGGTGGTAGAGAAAAACCCCACCTAAGCAGGTTTGGGAGCCCCACGCAATTGCGATTTATTGACTAAGTCGAGGTCGAAGAACACCATCGGAGTTCTGGCCTCTCATTTCTTTGTTGGCGTTTTTCTTCTTCTCTGAGAAATCTTGGTGTAAGCGAAGGCTTCTTTCGACAGACGGTTTCATTTCTGTGCGTGTGTGTTTTTTTCCTGCTCCTAATATGTTCTTTCCGTTTAATTTGCTCCTTCACACGGAAAGGGGATAGAGAATCAAGCGGTAAGAGATAAAAGCATTTCAAGACAAAACAATCTGTTCGCATCAGTCATCAGCGTCAAGCAGAGGAGGAGAACACGAAGCATCCCGAAAAAGGAAAGAAAACATGAATACGAAGATAAAACATAATGAAGGAACAAAAATCCCGTTCGCAGACCGAGAGACAAAACCGGATTATGACGAAAGAGCATTATGTAAACAAACGTTCAAGGAATAAAGAATAAGGGGCATTCCAGGAAAGCCGATCTCGCTTACTCAAGAGCGAGCGGTCCTATTCGGGTCTGGAATCTGTTGTCCTTCAGGGAAGTGAGGGGAAGGGAGGAAGGCGGTAGGTCCCTTGTTTTGTTGTTGGAAGGGTCTCGGGATGTGGTAGGGGTACTACTACGTGTCCGTGCCCGGGAACCACCACGCTACATCATCTCCGCCACCACCACCATCACCACCAGCAGCTTCTACTTATGGTGTCCTGCGTGTTCAGCGTGGTGTCAGCAAGGTAGTTTCAGCAATGCTCGCTTGCAGCGTCGTCTGGCTTTGGATACAATGGGCATCATTGCGAGGTCACTCAGAGTCAGTTGGGTTTTTTATGAAATGTTGAAACGAAAAGGAACTGATGTAGCTACGACTTTCCTGTTATTATTATTATTATTATTATTATTATTATTATTATTATTATTATTATTATTATTATTATTTCGGTAGGCGAAACGTATTCACATGGAAGAAGCCCACGGGGCCTTTGACTTGAAATTCAAGCTTTCCAAAGAATGTTGGTTTCAACCCCCCACCGCAGACCCCACACTGCAAGCAGTAACTCATCATGATACAGAGCCAGTGATTTTTTTCGTCACCCGGGGCGAGGCGCGACCTCGCGACATCTGATCGGCGTGTCACGACACTAGCGACCATGCCCGGAATGTGATGCAAAATAAATATTTCTGCTACACGAAAGTGATGATATGACAGAAAAATTTTTGCCTCGTTAAATGAATTCGAATGCAGCAGATATAATTAGCAATTTTTTTTTCAAAAGCCTTTGATTGTCAATTAAACGTCTCGCTGAAATTTTTCATTAGACAGAGCAGTGCAAGTTACTCCTTGACTTCCTTAGTGAATAAGCTATTAGTGCTTAGGATAAGCAAAAATCGCCAGTGATCACTGGAACTCATACCATCATACCACACTCACTGATATATATATATATATATATATATATATATATATATATATATATATATATATATATATATATATATATATATATATATATAGCATAATTTACATGTATATACATATGTCAGTCACATATATATACACACATATATATACACGAGAAAATATTTATATATACTGTACATACGTACATACATGAATTAATGACAAAACATTACCTGCATTTTATCTCTTATGGTAGATATTTAGAAGCTTTTACGATTCCCACTGGGTTCTTTAGTACGCGAAGGCTGCCTACGTAGGCTCGTAAAACGTACCGAATCCGATCCATATTGCTAGAACGCAGATAACTCAGATAAGGAAACACATCTGTGATTATAACCTACATTCCATTTGCTCGTTTGTATGTCGGACCGCCATGGCAACACCAGTTATTCTAAGACCAATTACTTTCACGGGGAAGGTGGTAATATACAATCATACATATATATTTATAATATATGTATGTATTTATATGTTTCTAACCTATACGTCACTGAGATTTCATTTTTGATAGATTCTTTTGCATTTAGTTCCAGGATGTAAATCTTAATCCTACTCCTCTAATTTTACTTTTGTTTCTTATATGTGTATATATATATATATATATATATATATATATATATATATATATATATATATATATATATATATGTGTGTGTGTGTGTGTGTGTGTGTGTGTGTATATGTATGTATATATATGTATATATAATGTTTATATATAATATCCGTACATTCATATACTGTATGTATGTATATATATATATATATATATATATATATATATATATATATATATATATATATATATATATATATATTTATATATTATATATATATATATATATATATATATATATATATATATATATATATATATATATATGTGTGTGTGTGTGTGTGTGTATAAATATATCAGTGTTCTCATAATTCATGAATAATTTAGTTGTTATTTACTGTTTTATGTTGCAACCAAAAAATAAAATTTCAAATGAGAGAATAGAATTAACCTTCTTACCGAAATATGTAAAATAAAAACTGTGATGAACCTGAAGCTATTAAGGCTACCTAGGATGAATCCCATCAGTTACTAAAGTTGATAGGGCCCATCACAGAAAATAGTTTGTCTGCTTCATAGAAATTTGGACTTTATGTTGGAGTTTGCACAGAAACGGTTCAGTGATATTCAAGACTTGATCGAAGACATTAAAATTGGTGTCAAAGGTAACCATTTGTAACTTAGAATAGTTGATTTGTATTTAATGAAAGTCGGATCGAAGAACTGAAATAATAATTGTAATAATCCAGGTGAAATGAAATAAAACTAGGAATTATAATATGGTGAGGTATATTACAATAATAGTAATAATAATAATAATAATGTTATTATTATTATTATTATTATTATTATTATTATTATTATTATTATTATTATTATTATCATTGAAAAGAATGCCACCCTGTATGCCGTTGAGCTTATATTTTGCCTTCTCAACTTGGCGTTTGAGTTTCTTTGTTTCGGCAAGAGCCCGTGCCAGCACAAGGCTGGCTGAATCCAGGTAGCTAATTCGTTTCAGCAGGTAGATTATAAAGCAGCTTTCGGAAGTTCATTCATTATTCCGGAGCTTCGATAGGCCTTGCTACCATTTATAGGAGGGGAACGGCACCAGGGGTATATGCAGGGAATATGTACCCGAAAACGGGTGTTCAAAGAAAGGGGCGATTTTTTTACTGACCAATCAGAAATCTCCCCCCTTCTTTGTAAACCCGTTTTTGGATACAAATATTTCCTGCTCGTGTCCATGGTGCCATTCACCTCCTGTCAATGGCAGCAAGGTTTACCGAAGCGCCGGAATGTTAAATGAACTTCCGACAGTTGCTTTATAATTTACTTGCTGAGAAGGCGAAATATAAGTTCAACGGCATACAGGGTGCCATTCTTTGCAACGAAGCTTGCCTCAAAGAGGGTCATCTTCCAAAATAATAATAATAATGATAATAATAATAATAATAATAATAATAATAATAATAATAATAATAATGTATTAGTGTTAATATTA